>NW_027266830.1:0-110019 GCF_046630445.1 Rutidosis leptorrhynchoides
GTGTCTCGTTCTAATCCTTCGACCTATATTTCGTAAAAAACATTCGGAGATTATAGCATTTCTCATTTTTTAATATAAATTATATATAAAATTTTATATTTTTTAAGACGGAAATAATATTTTACTATTAAATAATATATTTAAATTTGACTATTTTATGAAAAATAATTTGAATTTTGGAGAGAAGTGCTCTTAAAATAAAAAAATTAAGCCTATTGCATAGGAGAAATTTTCCCTTTCATTATTTTTAAGCAATTTTTTCTTTTCCCGATGAAATTATAGAAATTTTTTTAAAAAACTTGTTCGGTATCTAAATTTTTTTAAGTCAAAATCCCTCTTCTTCGTTATTGCCTTTCGAAGGAATAGCTTAATTTAGAACAAAGACACAGTAATTTCGGATAATTAATTTGCAATATAACCCATATCCATTATGAATTGAAGCAGTAGCTCCTCAGCAGTGAGTGATACTAAAAAATTGAGTACCTCTCTAGCCGACACCACCCACGCACCACCATTAGGCATCAACTTTGAGTTGCCTCATAAAGCTTTTGTCCCAAATCAATCAGATCTATAAGAGTTAAGATGGAAGGAATGGAGATTAGGTTGTGGCTGGGTCTTGATTTGGGTGTTAAGAGTTAAGATGGACAGATCTACGAATATGGGTGAGAAGAAAAATGAAGAAGGAAGGGTAGAGAAAATAGTGAGGCCACACTACAGAGAGAGAACCGTATGGAATGATAAGGATGAGCAAATTCTTTATCAATTTATATTTTTATCTCAATTTTCTGAAAATTTTCACAAATTTTCGTGAAAATGAGAAGTTCAAATTTTGAAAAATAAAAAATTGATAAATATGGACGCTGTTTATGACATGACTTATGATTATATACAAATATGTCATGAGTATAAATTGTGAATTGTTGTTTTGCTTCTGTCTCTTCATTTCGACATTCTCTCCCCTCAGATCAACTCATTCTCTCTCTAAAATTCGCAGATTCTACCAACCAATCCACTCCCCACGTCGACTTCCATGCTCCCTTCTTCATATCAAAGGGTGGAAGTAGTCCTCATGGCCGGAACCAGATCAGTAATCGATCTGGGTTTAAAACCCACATGTTCTATTGTTCGACGCCGCCTTCTCTTCCTCCTCCCTGGGTGCGCTACTTTTGTGAACAGTAAGACGGAGAGGTGAACATGGTGTAGTCCGACCGACATCCTTGTTGCCTGTCTCACTAATCACGTAATTAGCATGACAAAACCGGCATCCTTGTTGCCGGTTTGAAAATAAAAAAATAAAAAAATACATGACCGGCAGTTAGGCTGCCGGTCTTGACTAAAACCAAAAAAAAAAAATTTTACTGCATAATTAAGCTAGGAATGCAAAGGAAAGAAAAAAAAACTATGACCGGCATCTTTGATGCCGGTTTTGAATAAAAAAAAAGTCCTCCCACTTAAGACAAAGACAAAAGGCAAAAAAAAAAAAAATACATGACCGGCAGTTAGGCTGCCGGTCTTAATTAATTTTGTTAATCCACTTAATTAAGCGTCCGACCGGCATTCTCATTGCCGGTCGGACTACAAATGTTCACCCATCCGTCCTTTCGTTTCAAAATATTTACATGTATTTTTAAAAAATTACATTTGTAATTTTCCGCCTCCTCCCTTTGACATCGCCGCCGCCCTTGTCATCACAGCCATTAGCGGTCTAATCTAAAACTCATGACTGATGATTGTAGTGAGATAACCTAAGAACAATAATTAGGAAAAATATGGATTTGTATTGACTCTAGGTATTTTGATTTTAAAAGAAATAATGAAAAGTAGACACCGAAAAATTTTTATAAAAAATTAGAAAAGAAAAAGAAATAGGAAAAAAGAGAACTTTACTAAGAAAGAGAAAGGAGAAAATTTTTTCTTACCCAACAGATCCAAAATGTCTTATTTTTTAAAAATTTTGTGGAAATTTCGAAAGAAAACGAAAAAAAAATGCACTATCGAACAAATTTTTAAAGAAAAGTGAAAATTTTGTGAAAATTAGAGAATTTTCACAAAATTCTCTCCCACCGAACATGCCGTTGGATTTTCATATATCATGTCAACATTCTATTTTTTTTTCCATTGCAAGTTGAGCTCCAATTTTAATCCCAAAATTCATTTTAGATTCTCTAATGGAGATGGTCTAAGAGTGAGTATTAATGAGAGAGAATTAATGAATGATAAATATGAAAACATATATTGAAATTAAAAAAAATTATTTAAGAAGTCTTAAAAACGATATCTATTCGTATATAGAGGAGCACAAGTGTAGCGTAGAATATATCTAGCTTAAAATAAAATAAAAATACATATTGCTTAAGGAAATGTTCATATTTTATTCTTGGGAAACTCAACTTTATGCCCTTCTTAGATTTAAATGATAAGGAAAATATCCCTTTTGAGGCGTCCGCATTTCGACCCATCATATGGATCTAGTGTGGGACACGTTGATACCTTCTGTCGTCTGCGAAATTTGGGCCCTAGCTAAGCCTCATTATTTGAACCTACTTAACCAGGAGAAAATATTTATTTGTAAAAATCTAAAACTACATACCTAGTGAGGTTTTTAATAATCAATTTACAATACTTTAAACAATTTCAATTTTTGATTTAAATAATATATTATTTATATAATATATTTAAATCAAATAAATTCAATATTTCAATATTTGATATTTTTCATATCAATTTATTTAACATATTATGAACTCTCTGTGAAAATCAAATAAGGCTTCACTAGCATACCATCTAGATATCCAGCTACGTACATGAGTTCATATGCCATGCATTCGAACCTACTAGACGCTAGGCAACAATCATAGTAAAGCGTACAGTCTGATCAGAGGTACTAGGCCGTTCATAATCTGGCTTTCAATAAAAGTAGGTCGTCCGTAATCCGCCTTTCAATAAAAATAAAATCACTTGGGTCGCACTTAGACAACCATAAACAAGTGATGTAGTGGATTCTTATACAATTTATTTTAATAAAGCAAAATTTGCTTTAATTTATTTTGAGAATATTTTCTCTAATTTTTATACCACAATTCATATATATATATCATACTATGTCGTATATAAAATACTTCAAACAATAAATATATTTTATACGACGTAGTATATATTTAAAAAATATTTAAATTATCACATAATGAAAAATAACTCACCTCGAAATAATTGTACGCTCGATTTAACGTTAACGAAATCTCACGACCTCATAGAATTATTGAAACTAATCAATCATCAAATTAAATACTTTGCAGAAATATTACTTGTACTAAGACGGTATCCGATGGTATTTTATCTCTTAATCATTTTTAAATTCAATTTTTAAAATAATTAATTCATCAAAAATATTTTCCTATATGAAAATTATTCATAACAATCAAATAATATTTCTGGTTAATCCAAAATAATTTATTATTATTTTTTATGTTTATTTAAAATAAATTTCTATTTCAATTTATTAACAGGCTAATCATATAATTTAAATTCATTTTAAAAAAAAATCATAATTTAATATTTATTAAATCTGATTATTTATTTTCAAAAAATTTACATAATCAGATCTTAAATATTATATTAATGTATGGTAAAAATTTGATAGGTTCGGATCGAGTAAAAATAATTTTATTAGGTTCGGAAGATAAAAATATTACTAATTATCCGAAAATATTGGTTTTGGCTCTGAACCGTTACTGTTCGAAATGAACCGATTCTAAAAATTGAAATTGACAGTTTAACCATTGACCAAAATTTGACCGAATAAAATCACGTGGGTAATTCTGTAATCATTTTAAAAACTTATGGGTAACATAGTCTTTTAAACATGAATCATATTATAAGAATCAGACCGAACCGGTTCAGTTCAGTCTTCTTCTTCCTCGAGTAAAATGTGATTCTCTCTCCTCCCCGCGATACGCTCTGCTTCAACACGCAGTCGCCGTTTCCGGCAACAATCCGACCCAAACCACCTATCTATCGACTCCTCTCGACGTCGTGAACGTGAAAATGAGGTTAGTTTTTCCTGACATGGCTAAGTTATCTCTTAATTGTGATTTTAGGTATTCGGTTCGATTTTACAAAAGTTCAAATCACAATCTAGTCTTATAATATGTTATTTTATGGGATATGGGGAGTATTTTAATGCAAATATATGTGTGTTTCGACATCTATAGGTGACCGAATTTTAACTTTAAAGTTTCGGACCACCGATTCTCACGGCGGCGTTAGCTGAGAAAGGTTCGCTAGCATCCACAGATGCTTCTGGTGGTAGAACTCGGACGAAACTTGCCCGACTCAGTCAGGACTCGCATGTGACTCGGTCGCGACTCAGTGGCTAAACGTAATCGGCTCAGTCAATGACGACCGGTTCCGGATTCCTCGTGGCGTCGTCTACACGACTCTATTGTCATTGGGTAATTCTGGAAATTTTGATTTTTAGACAGTATGAAATTTTGACGATTTTGACTTGATTAACGTGTAAATCTTGCTTGTAATGAATTGGGACTGATACTACTTACCATTGAGTTGTAATATTGAACTGAATTGGATGAATGAAAATTTTGATTGAATTCTCTCATTGGATCGTCTCTGTCGTGGAAATATTGAGTTTTTGGCTGTATAATTGAGTGTGTGAAAATGTGACGGTGGATGTGATTTTTATAGAGAGATCAGCGACAGTTTCCTCATCATTGTGTAGAGAGATCACCGACAGTTCACATGTAGTCACTATGCAATTTTTGACTTTCAGTCATTCCTTCTGTCTCATGCATGTGTGTATTTCATCTGGTATTTCGGGTCCAATACCCGTTATTCGATGTAGGAATAAATAGTCGGTACTATATACTATTGATCGAAAAATAATTCGCTAAATATTTAGGTCTTGAAACTGTTATGCATCACTATTATTTAATATCTAACTTGGTTTAAATTTTTTTTTCCCGACTCAATTAAAATACGGAATCAAATACGCGTTGACTACGTTACGAATCGAATAGATATAGGTTAATTCATGTATTATCAGCATGTCACTATCGATGACATGAAAAACAAAGTTCTAAAAATCAGGGCGTTACACCTTTTATTTGGAAGTAGAAATTTATACCCTTTTAGTTCATTCCGTTAAACATTCATACATCTCTGTCGTTAAAAATAGCTAGGTGGCACTTCCATTAAATCTAATTACGTGGCAAAAAACTAATTATGTGGATTTTCAGCCAATCTTATGTAGACACGTGGTATATGACATGTATAAAAATTTCACGCGACTTGCTCTATGCCACATCATTAGACATGAAAAAACCAGTTCAAGATCAACCAGCCGATTCGATCAGGGTTCATATATTTTTTACAAATAAATATTTCTTAAAAAAAATTTAAAAATTTAAAATTTTATCTTTTTAGTTTTAAAAAGCTTTTTTAATATAAATTATAAATATTTATAAAATTCATCTTTTAAATTTAACACATTTATAAATTTATAAAAAAAGTAAATTTTTTTTATAAAAAATTTAAAAAATCTGAACTGACCGAACCGGTGTGGCCTGAACAAGACCGAACTGATTGGTTCGATCTTGAACCAGATGGAATCGATCTTTTTCATGTCTAATGATGTGTCATGACGTGGCATAGAGCAAGCCACGTAGAATTTTTTATACAAGTCATATTCCACGTATCTGTATGAAATTGGTTAACAGTTCCACGTAATTAAATTTCACGAAAATTTGTACCACCTGATTATTTCTAACGACAAAAAAATATTAATATTTAACGAAATGAACTAAAAGGAATATAATCTTCGATCTTTAAATAAGAGGAGTATTTTTCCTATCATTTCTGTCAGAAGAGTAAATAAAGTTGGGTTTCGCTTTCACCCTGTGTTACTATTGTATGCTTCATAAATTTATGTACATTTCATCCAATCAAAAATATCCACGTCAGAAAATGACGTGGAAATTATGAAAATAAAAAAACACACCTTGAAAATTGATGAAGAAGGTCGTCGTCGTCCCTGAAAGTCTTCTCTTCTCTCCTTCCTCCCCTTCATATCAGAATTATACTTCACACTTTTCCGATCTAAAACTCAAATTTTGGCTAACCCATGTTGGACCCATATTAATAAACTGAAGATCTCGATCAAAGTTTTCATCTAATGGAGAAGACCGGTTTTAGATCTGGGTTTGGCTTATTTTTTATCATTCTCGTCTGTGTTAGCCTTATTGGATTTGATCATGCTTATGGAGATAATAATCGAAAACTCAAGAATGTTCAGGTTGCTGTTAAAGCTAAATGGTCTGGCACTCCAATTCTTCTGGAAGCTGGGTATACTTCATTTCGTATCTTCCATTGTTTAAGTGATCATATGAATATGTTTTAATGTGAGGTTTCGCAAGTTTTCGATATGGCATTGTTTCCATATCACCCGAATTCTACTTTCGTATGCAATAGCTTGTTAGCTGATTAAAATCTTGTTAGCTATAGTGTTTATTGCTCATTGCCTTTTTCTTTTCTGTAAAATGGTGTCTTTGTGTACATTTTGTAAGTGCTCTACCCTGTTGTACGATACTTATTCGTAAATTCTGTCTTCTATGCCTCTTTTGTTCGTAGCGAATTGCTGTCTAAGGAACGGAAAGATGTGTTCTGGGAGTTCATTGAGGATTGGCTTCATACTGAGAAGGCTGACGATGACTGCCGCACAGCCAGAGATTGCCTGAAAAAGATTTCAAAACATGCCAGTTCTTTTATAAGTGAACCTCTGGCTTCATTACTTGAATTCTCACTTACTCTTAGATCAGGATCGCCTCGATTAGTTCTTTACCGCCAATTAGCAGAGGAGTCTCTTTCATCTTTTCCCCCAGTAGATGATACCTTAAACAATGCCAGTGGGGAGGTTTCCGAGAAAAATGGAAACTCAGAAAGCCAAAAGTCTGATAACATGCTTGTTGGTGCGAATCCAAAAAGTCCCAACGGAAAATGCTGCTGGGTTGACACTGGCAATGCTGTATTTTTTGACGTAGCAGAATTGTTGCAATGGCTTCGTAAACAACCTGAGACGTAATCACAACTCCCTTGCTTTCATAATTTTGCTTCAATTCGAATTTATGATGTCCCTTAATTTGTTTTTTTTTTTTTTGCCTTAATTACCCAGCTCCGAGGACTCGCAGCAGCAACCAGAATTGTTTGACTTTGACCATGTTTACTTTGATTCAAGTTTCTCAAGTCCGGTTGCTATACTTTATGGAGCTCTTGGAACTGATTGTTTTAAGGAGTTTCACGTAACCCTTGTTCAAGCAGCTAAAGAGGTCAGTCTACTGTTTTGGTTGCAAAATATTTCGTTTCATTTATGTAATGTGCCTAAGTTCCAAATTCCAGGGCAAATTTTTTTCTCTACTGCTATTTTGTTTGTATTATGATTTGGTTTTATTTATGGAGAATCACCTTCGTGCTGTATGTGCTAAGATAATCTCACTATTTACAGGGAAAAGTTAAGTATGTTGTCCGACCAGTTTTACCTTCAGGGTGTGAATCTAAAACCTCCCCTTGTGGTGCTGTTGGCACAAAAGATCCCGTAAGCTTGGGTGGATATGGTGTAGAGCTTGCTTTGAAGAACATGGAGTACAAGGCTATGGATGACAGTGAAATAAAGAAAGGTTAGATATAGAATTCTTGTTAGAAAATGGTTTGGCTATGTTAATGGAAAATGTTGTTTTGTGATGCCTTGATGTGTTTCTGTTTTGGTTTTGTGTGATATATTTCTCAACCTTTTGTTATTCTGGTATTTCCAGGTGTTACTCTAGAGGATCCTCACATGGACGATCTGAGCCAAGATGTTAGAGGGTTCATATTCTCCAAAATACTGGTTTGTTCTCTGTGAAATCACCTAATATTCATCGCATTTCCTAAATATCTGGTTTGTTATGGAAAACAGATTTTATGGTGATTGTTTTTTGAAATGCCATAAATGAATGAACTAGCAAACCAGGAAGTCAACTTGTCTAGCAGTTTTATGGTTTTTAAATGAAGGTTGTGAATAATTCTAAAATAAATTCTTGGTGAATTCGCAGGAACGTAAACCTGAGCTTCAGTCTGAGGTAATGGCCTTCAGGGATTACCTATTGGGCTCAACAATATCAGATACACTTGATGTTTGGCAACTGAAGGGTATTGATTGTTCTATATTATTCTTAATTCTCAGGAACAACATTATTTACTGCACCATTTTCTAATGTTTTCCTTTTCTTTTGCATTTTATTAGATTTAGGCCATCAAACTGCTCAGAGAATTGTGCATGCCTCTGATCCTCTGCAGTCAATGCAAGAAATAAACCAAAACTTTCCCAGCATAGTGTCTTCCTTATCTCGCATGAAGGTAAATGCCCGCTCACTTGACATTCTTATCTTCGTGGTCAGTGTACAAAGAAAAATGCAGTAATTGTTGTCTCGAGTTGTATGTGTTAAATGTTAATGGTTTGGCATCATGCAGCTCAACGATTCAATCAAAGATGAAATAATTGCAAACCAGCGAATGGTTCCCCCTGGCAAGTCGTTACTGGCTCTTAATGGTGCTTCAATCAGTATTGAAGATATTGATCTTTATCAGTATGTTTCTGATCTTCTTGTTTTCTTTTATTCTTGTTTTTAAAGATTGTTTGACTTGAATATAAAATTTCACATGTCAACTTTTTGCCTATGCATATGGAACATTGTTTCTGGTCTTATTTAGTAAATTTTTTAGAAAGAGATTTGTTTAATCGTGAATTTGGACAAACATGTTCTAATTAGAGTTCTTTCTTTTCTGGTTCTAAAACAATCAGTTATAAGGATTTTCATATTTTTTATTTTTTTTTGGTTTTATACTTTGGCAGTTGCTTGTCATTATTCTTTTAGTATTATGAGTTTTTGTCCGTACATTTATGTTTATTTCTTTGATAGGTTGCTTGACCTGGTCCATCAAGATTTATCACTGGCTGATCAATTTTTTAAATTGAAGGTGAGTGACTCTAAATTTTTGCGTATTGATAGTTTGATGGTGACTTGATGATTTCATTTGATATTGGCTTTACTGTTTGTTTGGCTCGAGGTATCTTACATTATCTTGGAAATTTCGCTGAATAAAAAGTCCATACTCATCCTTTCCGATTTCCGAAGTTATTGTTGGTCGTCCCCAGTTGTATCCCACTAGATTCAGATCTTGACCTGTTTTGAAAATTCCATTTTCCAGCTTTTGATATACTTAAGTTGGAAACTTATACCAGTTTGTTAGTATCTCTCGGCTTGCATCTAGAAATTGAAAACATGAACATATCTAATGCTGCATTCCACCTCTATATCTACCTTACGATGGCTGGTACTTCTTGCCGAAAAGTACATCCATAGCACAGTTAGCTATTTTTTCTTCGTATCGAATGCATCAAACTAGACTGATGATTAGTGAGGCCAACTCCCTTTCAGAGCAACTTACCTATTTTAAATTCTTAATTTCTGTTTCCAGATTCCTCATGCCACTGTTAGAAAACTTCTAATGACTTTGCCTCCTCCCGAGTCCAACATGTTCCGGATTGACTTTCGCTCATCTCATGTCCAATATCTTAATGACTTGGAGAAGGACGCAATGTATAAAAAGATGGAGAAACAACTTAAATGAGGTAAATTAGTTATATGCGCAATCTCATTTCTAATTTTCACATCTAAAAGATCCCTAGAAGATATGACTTGTACATTTTTCTCTCCAGATTTTGATGCCTGTTTTCCCTGGACAACTACGTTATATTCGCAAGAACCTGTTCCATGCAGTATATGTTATTGATCCTTCTACCATTTGCGGACTTGAGGTTTGTTTGCTGTTCATTATTGTGATGTTTGATTTGCTTTCATCTTCCTTCCAAGTTTGTGAAATTAACATATTACTGAAATACTGCAGTCCATTGACACGATCACATCTTTGTACGAGAATAGTGTTCCCATGAGATTTGGAGTGATACTTTATTCTTCAAAATTCACAAAGGCCTTGGAAAGGAACGGTGGTGAGCTTCAGTCATCGCCTGAGCTAAAGGAGGATATATCCAGTTTGGTATTTTCTTGTTTCAGATTTTATCCTCTAGTCAGTTTTATCATCTACCATGAATGCCTGTTAGTGACATTTTGTTATCTTTCACCAAAACTTTCTACTGTGTGCCAATGTGCTATCAATCGCATTGCTGAGCAAATCATCATCCAAAAAAAAAATGTCATAAACACTTTGTTTTTGCAGATCATACGTCTTTTCTTGTACATCAAGGAAAACTATGGGTCTCAAATGGCGTTCCAGTTTTTGAGCAATGTATGTAATTACTTTTAACAAATGTTCCTTGCTTATGTGGATTGAAAAATCACAACACTCTAAGCAGTTTCTGATTTCTTTTCCCTATATGATGCTACTTGCTGTTTTGAGTGCAGATAAATAGAGTTCGGATTGAATCAGCAGATTCAGAAAATGATGCTCCCGAAATGCACCATGTTGAAGGAGCATTTGTGGATACAATATTGTGAGTTTCCTTCAATACCTTATAATTTTGTTTGCAGCATCATACTGTAAACGAGTACTGTTTTCTTTGCTGAAACTATCTAAGGTTGCTCCATTTGTTCAAACTGACTTAAAAGTTCTATGATGCAGGCCAAAGGCAAAATCCCCTCCACAAGAGTTATTATTAAAGTTGGAAAAGGATCAAGCATTTAAGGAATTGTCTCAAGAGAGTTCCATGACTGTTTTTAAGCTGGGGTTGAACAAGAAGCAGTGCTGTCTTTTAATGAATGGCCTGGTTATAGATGCTAATGAGGTAATGCTATAAGTTTTCTTTCATAGCTGTCCCTCATAATCAAAGGATTGAAATCCTCCATAGCGAAGTTTTGAATTCAACGTGTTTTCTTTGAAATTTGATGATGTTTCGAACTCATTTGGGTTGGTGGGAAGGGTTGTAAAGTCTCTCATCCTCTGAATGGAATTTGTTCTCTGGAGTTCTTCTCATGGAATTTGTGTCATCGAGATGCCCATGTGCATTTATACTCCAGTTTTTTTTCTCTTTTACATATCATATCACACGAGTCAAAGGTTTCTGTTTTATTGCATGGTTCCTTTTGTATTTAAAAATATTTCTAATTGTCCGTAGTTGTAGCGGTATTGTAATTGGTCTCATATGAAGTGGATTATCAATTCAAAGTTGGTTTTACTTTCACCAGGAGGCCCTTATGAATGCCATGAATGAAGAGCTCCCCAAAATCCAGGAGCAAGTTTACTATGGGGAAATTAACACTCGTACTGACGTACTTGATAAATTCCTCTCTGAAAGCGGTATCAGCCGGTATAATCCACAGGTATAACATTTTCTTAATTCTGCAATGCTTAGATCCGATTCATTAGATCCAGCTTTTGATGTATTGTTTTCGATTGCATTATGGTCATTTCATAGTTCACCTTTTAGTATTATTGGCTGGATGCAGATAATTTATGAGGGTAAAGTAAAGCCAAGATATGTATCTCTGGCTTCATCTGTCGGAGAGGAATCAGTGTTCAATGATGTTGCCTACTTGCATTCATCTGATAGTAAGTGAAATATGTTTTGAATTTGTTGCCTACGTGCTTGAGTTTTGATGATCAATCGGATGCTGACGTTTCAACCGCTCCTTTTCTTATTGTTACAGCTGTTGATGATGTGAAGCCTGTAACTAATATCCTGGCCGTTGATGTCGCATCTAAGAATTGGATGAGATTGCTTCATGAAGGAATCCGTTATCTGGTGCTCATTTCTAACTTAAGGCTGATTCTGTTTCTTCAAGCAGCACTGGGATCATCACTATTGTTGCTAACCCGTAACGTTGTATTATTCAGATAGGTGGTTCCAAAGCTGCTCGTCTAGGTGTGCTATTTACTGCTAGTCTGGATGTTAATTTGCCGAAGCTGCATTTTATCAAGGTTTTTGAGTTCACCGCAATATCATATAGGTTTGTTAAGTTTATGTAAAGTGTTAAGGGTTTATATGTATACTGTTAACCCATTTTTTGTTGTCAATGTCACCATTTGATTATTTCTTATATCATGTCTTGTAGTCATAAAAAGAACGTATTGAAGTTTTTGGATCAACTCTGCTCATTTTACGAGCAAAATTATGCTGTCAAGTCCTCTGCGGCAGCTGAAAGCAATGAGTTTACTGATAAGGTCTGCGAGCTTGCCGAGGCCAATGGCTTATCGTCCAAGGCCTTCAGATCATCAATCACAGAATTTTCCGTGCAGGAAGTGAGAAAACAGTTAAATAAGGTACATAATTATCACCCAATTTGCATTGGTTATTTTTCTCCTATTTCTCATTTCTAATGTAAGAAGTGGGCCAAAGTTACCTGCCCCCAAATATTGATTAGTTTTTAGATGCTGATCTGGTATATTGTGTTTGGTTTCATCTAGTACTTATCTTGTGAAAATGTGAACAAGAGTGTTCATTTTTGTTTTGTTAAGAGTAGTTCTGCAAGTTTTATTGTTTAGGCATTTCAAATTCATCCTTGTAATGAAAAGATTGCCACATTGATGAAATGACATTGTTTTGCAGGTTGCAAACTTTCTGTATGGGCAACTTGGACTTGAAACTAGTGCTAATGCAGTCATTACTAATGGAAGAGTGAGTCTTTCATTTTTCTTTTTGGTCTTTTGTGATTCTGCATAAATTTCCACTTCTGTACTTTTATGAAGTGAAAAAAGCTAATGTTTTTGTTAGTTTGCATGTACGATTACTCTTTCTTTGTAACTTAGTCAATGGTCCTAGCTTCATTGATATTGATAATGTCATGTTTCTATATTTATGTCAAAACTATATCCTGATATTTTGCAGGTTGTGTTACTTCCACATGAAAGTACCTTCTTGAGCCATGATTTGGAGCTGCTCGAGTCAATGGAATTCAGGCACAGGATAAAGGATATAGGTGAAATTATTGAAGAAGTGAACTGGTCGGACATAGATCCTGATATGCTAACCAGGTTTGTTAACTGTAACAGCTTTTGGTGCACCTGACTGTCTGCTTCATCTGTTTTTTTTTTTTTCCTGGTGTATCTGTTATGATTCTTCACACATTTCTTAACTGTTCAAGAAGTTCTGAAATGGCAATGAGATTCGCTAATTATGCTATTCCTTTTTGCAGCAAATTTGTTAGTGATATCATTATGTTTGTGTCATCTTCAATGGCAATGCGAGATAGGAGTTCTCAAGGTGCACGTTTTGAGATTTTGAATACAGAATATAGGTATGCTACTCTACCGCCATGAAGGAATAACCATACCCCATTATTACACTCCTAATACTTGAAGAGATAACTGGATGATGATCGTAATTTTTGTATTTTGCATTTCCATTATTGTGCAGTGGTATTGTTTCGAACACAGAAAATTCTACCATTCATATTGATGCGGTTCTTGATCCACTAAGTTCATCTGGCCAGAAATTAGCTTCACTTCTTCGAGTTTTGGGGAAATTTGTTCAGCCAAGCTTGAGGGTTGTGTTGAATCCATTGGTCAGTTGAATATCCCATTCATTGCTTAAAAGAAAGTTCACTTTTTGCGCTCACCATTAAATTTTTTTCTTGGTCAATAAAGAACATTTACTCATATCTGTTTTCCTGCCAGAGTTCTGTTGTTGACCTTCCTCTGAAGAACTACTACAGATATGTTCTGCCAACGATGGTATAAATCTCATTTCTCCCAACAATCAAATTTTATAGCTTTTAGTTTGTGTTATTGTTAACCAATAATTTTGCAGGATGATTTTAGCAGCAGTGATTACACAGTTTATGGTCCCAAAGCCTTTTTCGCAAATATGCCTCTATCCAAAACTCTTACGATGAATCTCGATGTCCCTGAGCCATGGCTTGTTGAACCAGTTGTAGCAGTGTAAGTTTCTTCCTATAAGTTTGACATTCTGTGGTTATCGGATTTTCGATTTTGTTGTCTTATATTGATAACATATATTTTACAGCCTACGTGATTTAGTGATTTTTTTGGCTTTGTTATTTCAGTCATGACCTGGACAATATTTTGCTTGAGAACCTGGGTGACACCAGGACTTTGCAGGCAGTTTTTGATCTCGAAGCTCTTGTCCTTACAGGTAAAATTGCGAGTTGAAAGTAGCTTGCGGCTAAGAACTTACATGTTATCTGTTAGGAAATGGGATACTAATATTTTACTGTCTTCTTTAGGTCATTGTTCTGAGAAAGATCATGATCCTCCACGAGGCCTTCAGCTAATTCTTGGAACTAAGAGTGCACCCCACTTGGTTGACACACTTGTCATGGCTAATCTGGGTTATTGGCAAATGAAGGTGTCTCCTGGAGTGTGGTACTTGCAGTTGGCCCCGGGTAGAAGTTCAGACATCTATGCTTTGAAGGAAGGTGCTGATGGAAGTCAGGAAAAGTCGTTGTCCAAACGTATAACTATGCATGATTTGCGGGGCAAAGTGGTTCATTTAGAAGTAGTGAAGAAAAAGGGCAAGGAACATGAAAAACTGCTGGTTTCTGCTGATGATGATAGTGATCAGGACAACAACAAGGTAAAACTCGCATTATGGTCTTAATGAGTTTTCCAAATCCCATGTTGTTTTTGAATGAGTTTTACTAAGGTATAATGATCTGTTACAGGTAAATAGCTGGAACTCAAATTTGTTCAAATGGGCATCTGGTTTTCTCGGAGGAGAAGGGCAATCGAAAAAGAGTGAAAAGACACCAGCGGTGATTGCCCAATCCCCTCCCTCCTTTTTATAATTTTTTTTTCATGAAGCATTGAGTATGTTATTGTTCTGGTTAATGACTGGTCACATTAACATCATATAGTCTGTGAAAGGGTTAAAAATTCCTTCCTGGCTGTTGATAGAGCTTCTTGTTAGACCCTTCTGTCTATGCTACTAGTTGGCATAATTTTGACATCAATTTTATCTATCACAGCAATTGGGGCAGGGAGCACGTCACGGAAAGACAATTAATATATTTTCAATTGCTTCTGGTCATCTGTAAGTAGAACTTTTCTTGTTCACTACCTACCTTTGTCTCCTTTTATCACTTTGCTGGCTACAATTTCCTTTGATACTTGCTATTATTCATTATTTTTCCAGATATGAACGCTTTACCAAAATCATGATTCTGAGTGTCTTAAAGAATACCCAACGGCCTGTGAAATTCTGGTTTATCAAGAACTATCTCTCACCTCAGTTCAAGGTCAGTCTTGTTAACTTGCTTTTATATGAAAGAAGAACATTTTATGTTTTGTTCTCGACTAATGCTTCGTCTCTTGACTCAAAAATGCAGGATGTGATTCCCCATATGGCACGAGAGTATGGCTTTGAGTATGAACTGATCACTTACAAATGGCCTACTTGGTTACATAAGCAGACAGAGAAGCAGAGAATTATATGGGCATACAAAATTTTGTTTTCTTGATGTTATCTTTCCCCTCTCTTTAGAGAAGGTATTTATACTTCATTTTTATTGTTCTCGCTCCTCTCATTGATGACTGATCATTTCACAAAATCATATGACTTTTCTGTTGCATTCTGATATTCGTATGGTTTACAGGTTATTTTTGTCGATGCCGATCAAATTGTCAGGGCAGACATGGGGGAACTTTATGACATGAATTTAAAAGGAAAACCTCTTGCATACACCCCTTTCTGTGACAATAACAGAGATATGGATGGATACAGATTTTGGAGACAAGTAAATAATTCTTCTTTTTCTTGCAAATCACTCTTCAGATATTTGATGGATTTTATTGTTGTCCGTTATCATTTCTCTGACTTTCTAATTTTTCTTGAAACAGGGTTTCTGGAAAGACCACTTGCGTGGTAAACCTTATCACATAAGGTAGGTACTACAATCAGTGTCATGCACAATTTACGTGATGCACTGTTTTGGCTATGTGTATTTAACTGCTTTGGTTCTTTTGTATTCACAGTGCATTATATGTTGTTGACTTGGTCAAATTCCGTCAAACTGCTGCTGGCGATAATTTAAGAGTTTTCTATGAAACTCTTAGCAAGGATCCTAACAGTCTATCGAATTTGGATCAGGCAAGTTAACTTCTTAAGATTCATTTGGAGTTATTTCTATTGCCTTGAATCATTTTTTTTTTCGTATAAGTTTGTCCACACCGATTTAAGTTTTCCTTCAGAACAAGCGAATGGATGTTTGATGAATTTTCATATCGGTTGTAATTCTTGTTCATTTGTATTGCCAAGTGAATTTTTACGTTTCTGCCCCTATTTCAGGATCTTCCAAACTATGCTCAGCACATGGTTCCCATCTTTTCACTGCCTCAAGAATGGTTATGGTGTGAGTCGTGGTGCGGAAATTCTACAAAATCAAATGCCAAAACCATTGATCTCTGCAACAATCCAATGACAAAAGAACCGAAGCTTCAGGTGAGTGATACTTACATCTCTCCCTTTTAAATATCTGAAGTACCCCTCTTGATTTGTGAAATTTGATCTAATCATCTTTTCTGGGTGGGTATTCTTAATCTTTTCATAGATTCTTTCCTGTAAAAGTTGACAATGTTGATCGTAGGGGCTAGGACGCTAAGTCTAGAGTTTCAATCTTTCTACTAATTGTATATTTTCTAGAATCCTAATAATTTGTTCATATTTTCAGGGCGCGAAAAGAATTGTGGCCGAATGGCCTGAACTCGACTTAGAAGCTAGGAAATTCACGGCCAAGATATTAGGTGAAGAGCTAGAGAACCAAGAACCAGCTCAAGCACAAACCTCCTATTCAACCACAAACTACAACCGACAAATCGTCAGAAGATGACTTGGAACCCAAGGATGAGTTGTGAGAAAATAGTATGCACTTTAGGAATGTAACAAACAGTTCAACACCTTTTGAAAGGCCAATTTTGTAGGCTGCTCAATCATGACTATTGTTCTAAATTTTTAGAGGCTGATTCACATGTTTTAAACAATTTTCCGTTAAATCTACTCTTGATTATTGAAATTAGCCATGTATCCTAATTAAATGCAGATTAGAAAATTGTAGAGCTATAGATTAGACATAAACCCTTCTTGATGGCTACATTTTGATTTGGGGAACAAATAAATGCATGGCTTGATTTCTGGTAATGGTGATATATTAGTTAGTGGATTTCATAATGCCATCATTTGGTGTTGTCTAATCAAGCATGATTCAACTTGCAGTATTTGGTGTTGTCTAATCATTTGGATTATTTCATTAATCGGTAATGATAAACAAACTTACTCAAAATCAGATTCATCAAACTCATCAGGAAAACTGTAAGCAGTTTGCGTCAGATCGGTTACTTGCGTTTGACAATTTTTTGCATGATGCATTCGATGAGTTTGATTTTGAGTGAGTTCAAAAAAATCATGCCTCTTTAATTAATAAAGTAATTACCTAAGACTAAATTGCTATGAGCAAAATTCAAAAAATAAATTTGCTGTGAGCATAAACATTAGACACAATGCCCCATGGGAGTAGTCCAGTGGTGGTAGTCCCTTCCTCAAATAGTGAGGTCAAGGTTTCAAGTCGCGCTGTCCGCGCACTAACGATGTAACTATTCAAAAAAAACATTAGACACAATTATTCTGTCCACTTTTTAAGTGTCCCATATCTTAATAAAAATAATTTATGATATAAAAAATTATATGTCTGTTTATTATTTATTATTTCAAATTTATAAATATTTATATTATGTAAACAAATTAATTATTAAAATTAATATAAAAATATGATTATAAAATATAGTTTAAATATATATGAATTTTTTCAAACAACATTTAAATTGAATCAAAATAAAACTTAAAAAAAATAAAAATTAGATCAAAATAAATTTATTATATTATTTCGGGATGGAGGGAGTAATAATTAACAAAATTAAATTTCAACTCGGGAAGATATTTAAATCTTGAAGGAAGAAATTAGTGGCCGACTATCCCGTCAACTTTTAATATGGATATGGTATGGGACACTAGAGAGAATACTAGACTATATGTTCCAAATTCCAAAAGCTTATATTATACAATTTTATTTTATGCAAAATATTCCCTTATGTAAAATTAACTGTGCTTTAATATTCTACTTTGTGTTTTCTTATGTGTGTATGATAAGCGGAATTAATTACGTAAATAATATTTTTTTAAAATAAATATTATATGTGGTTAAATGGAGGGGTGAACAAAATTAATTCTCTTTCCTGTTTCTAACCATGATTATTATTTGATTAAACTATTTAATTAGATAAGAAATACAGCAAAAATCGAGTTTTGGTCTCTCGATTTTTATGATTAAAGCATGATTGCGTTGTGATGATTTTGCTGAAGGAGAACATGAACTTGCCAAAAACGAAAACTAAAAACACGACCTTGCCAAAATCGTGGTCGTAGAATTCGAACTTACTTTTACTTTTTTCCCGAAAAGGTTGATCAGAATCAAGCATGCTCGTGAACTACAAACACGACTTTACAGCAGCATCCTCGTGAACTAGTCAGCTATGGGAGATAACTGACAAAAAAAAATTATAGATCTGAGAACTTACCAGTGCCCATTTGAGGATGAGGTGAAAAAATAAAATAAATTATTTCTTTATTTATTTATAAAATGAATTTTTGTATTTTCACCCACCACCACTAGTTACATAAATTTAACATGACAGAATCTGACACATTTCCACTAGTTTTAAAGTCCATGCCATTACAAAACGCCTACAGCTTATCACATATATTGGAGCTCGTACCCTTCTCTCTGTACAATGTCTTAGATTCTGCAGCACATAGATACATTAATTAACAAACATAACTCATTCACTTCCCTCTTCTTTACAGTTATTATATATACAGTAGTATGTATATTTTAATTTTTTAATGGTAAACGAATCAAAGAATGTACACCGCCATAGCATGATCTAATTTTAATTATTTTTCTCAATACGTAAAATAGCACGTAAAATAGCATGATCGGATTCCGATCTTTGTAATTTTAACGAACTTCAGTTTTCTAAATTTTTAATCCAAAATCGAATTTTCAGTTTGCGATTTTAGCATGTCAAGTTCGTGTTCTGAGAACACGAACTTCTTAGGTACGCAAATTCGCGAAATATTCGAAATTTGTATTCTACCTCCACACTCTCAGTTCAAACATTAAGATTATAGCGTACTCATGATAAATGGGCATACACATTGTGTATGATATTCTACTTCGTGTTTTTTTCGAAAATCTTCCATGAATATGGGGAGGAATATCGTCAGTCCAAACATGAGTCGACTAGTCCCAAATTAATTTTTTGCACGTTAATTTCGTTTTATCTCTTATTAGTGAAGTTTCGCTCCATTTGTGAACATTTCTAATGAACCGAAAACTGGGAATCATTAGCCGATGCTAAGCATGATTAAATTAGCTGAAAAAAAATAAAAGTTCATATATCTAATTATTATTATTATTTAGATTAATAAACTTTTAAATGAATTTAAAAACGACATGTATGTAAAGACGGGAAGAGTAAAATATAAACTATCTCAAATTGAATTGAATCGAATCGAACCAATTTTTTTTTAACTTCTTTTTTAGTCATTTTCATTGTAAAATTCCATTATTTGTTGTTGTGTCTGCACGAGGGAATTTAAAAGGGTAATGTATTAGTGGTCCATATTCCTTAACCACACATGATATGATATAACAAAGGACAAAGAGTGCAAATCGATTCGACCGGATATCTTATCATCACTAAATTAAAGACATATCAATCTATTTTCAGATGTAAATGTTCCCACTTCTAGCTAGCTGGCTCCTTGTCCTTTATTAATGCATTATTATATCAAATCATCAAACAGTTTCTTATTAAATGTTGAGCTTCAGTTTACCAAGCTAAACGAGTGAATATTTCATTGCTAATTTGATTTGATTTGATTCCAGGGAATGAAATGAAATAATATGAGGTAAATGCATTCACATGAAACATTAAGTTTGTATAAAATGAATAGTACTTGTTTCGTTTAGAATTTCGTGCGTGGATAGTCGGAATGACTCGTCTTCAACCTGGGATGATCTGCAAGGGTCGCTCGACTGGAGCCGCAGAGTATGAAAATCATACCACTAGACCAAACGCCCAAGATGATGGTTCCGTTCGAGTACTTAACAAATTTATACAAGCCACCCATATAACAATTAAGAGTGGCATCTCTTATTTAGTCAAATTTAAGAATTAAAATGAACACGTAAGATTAGCAACGTTACCAAGTATAGATATTCCATAACATGTAGTCATAAATCATGACCACGCTCTCCCCATAATCTACGTACGGTTCTTTATAGCATTTGTTAAAAAATTTATCCGAAAGATCATAGATAGCTTCTACCAACAAACTCCACCATCTTAATATTTTTTTAAAAACTCATCGCTTTTAAAAGTAAATAAATAAATTGTATCACTTTCGGTCTCTTTGAATCTTGACCACCATACCAATACCATCATTTACAAACGAGACAATAACCCCATCAAAAAATTGTCAAGATAATTAATGCAGGCTTCTTCTTCTTCATTTCCTACTTTTTAGTGAAAGGACCTCGCAATATATTACCTACGTCTAAACATATATGATGTAATACACTTTTAGATTTATCTAAATAGACATGTATTTAGTCAATAATCTTCATTATATATATGTCTATTTTGATATAACCTAAAAATACAAGATATCGTGTATTGATATGAAGGGAAGTACTTTTTTAATGTGATAGAATACGATAAATTATAACTTATTTGTCTTATTTACGAGCTCTAAAATATTGAAAATTAAACTTTAACATGATTAATCGCATATTATGTATGCATGACTAACATGAAGTACATTCATTACTACAAATCTCAAAAAGAAGAAGAGAGATTTGGTTTCATATGTATTGTCCAAATATACTATACACTATATAGCGCTATCTAGCTAGTACTATCAATTGAAAAGAGGACCACACCACCTACTCTTCCACCACATAACATTATACCAACACTAATATCTTCACAAGAAATTCATCTACTTTTTTTCAATTCTCTCTTTTGAAATACACACGTACATAAACGTGTTCTTTAATCGGATAATCCGATTGATAAGACGTTTTATTATAAGTATTAATGGAGTTGAAGTTTTCAGCATACAACCTTCAGTTGGCTGCAGCAACAAACAATATGAAGATCAGAAGCCATCACCACAAGAATAAATACAGTAAGGAAAATTATGAAAAATAATATTCATGATGATAAGGTCGAAACTCGGAAACATGAAGAAGATGATGGAGGCGATGATGCGTCGATGAGTTTAAGACACTTGTCGAAAGTTATTCTTCCACCTTTGGGAGTTTCAAGCTATAACCAGAGCAATATTCATTCCAAAGGTTGGATTATTTCTCCCATGGATTCTAAGTACAGGTACGTATAACACATAATCTATTTATTAATTTATGCGATAATTATATAATTTTACAGTTTCCATAAGCTATTTTGGTAAGTTTTTTTCGCGCTTTCGATCAATCATTTAAGTTTGTACAACATTTAAGTGTTTTTTTTTGGTGAGCACAGTAAATCAATAAGTCATAAAAATATAGCCACTTGAATTTTTCATGATTGTACAATAAACATTTTATCTAGCTAGGTGCAATGTAAAGTATGCAACTTTTTTTATTTGATGAAGGAGGAACTATTATTATCGGGTAAAATAGGGGAAAATTATAAAAGTAAATAAAAAAATGAATAGGTAAACTAAAAAATGCAAAAAGTACACTTTATAAACATTTCTACACCTCCCGTGAACAATACTACCGGGAATAGAGTAGTTAGTGTCATTAATTAAGAATGTTACTTCACCTATTTACATAAACACTTTCAAGTTTTAATAAAAAAGCAAAACAGTCTTTATATTATGAATACTGTCTTACGTGACCAACTTAACGATTTAAGACAAAAGATACTAATAGCTAGAGGCACGATAGAAGTTTATGAGGATAATATACAATATCTTCAAGAACAAATTAGAATGCATCACGAAATGAAAACAATTCATTACGCTAGTTACCTTATACATCAGTATGAACATACTAGACGAATATTAAAAGATGAGAAAAAATATTTGAAAACTTTAGAAACTTTAAAAGTACAATTAGAAACTGCATAATGTCCGTAACATCTGATGTTGCAAAAATAAAAGAAAATTTAAAAGATATTAAAACAGAATTGTCAGAAAAATTAAATAATCTAGAAAATATGATCTTAGAAAATAGAAAAACTATTGAAGAATCAGCCTCTATAATGAACGAATATATAAATCAACATAAATCAAAAGATATTCATAAAGAAATAAATGATACTAAGGATTGTCTTAAAAACCTCCAAAATCTTTTAGAAAATCAGAGTGACAAAAATTTTAAAGAGGAGGGAGATATTATAGGAAAATTAAACGATGAATTGTATAAATTTGAAAAATTAAATTCCGAAAAAGGAAAATCTATAATTCAATATCCAAATATTCAACAAGAAATTACTATTTCAAAACCCAGAAAAATAATTACTCTTGAATTACCTCGTAGATTTGTTTAATGGAACAAGAAAACGTAGCTGATCAAATAACAGAAGTTAGACAACTTCTATCTCAACTAAAAATTATCGAAGAAGAAAAAGAAACTTATGAAAATAAAAATTATAATATAGATAATGATAAAGAAGAAGTAGTTTATGGGTATGAATTAGAAGATGAATTAGAAGATGATACACCATTTAGAATGAAATTAGAAGAAATTCTGGCTTCGACCTCAGGACATAAAAGAAGAAGATAATTTTATCATAATGATTTCATGCATGAAAAAGGTTATACTAAACAAAATACTAATTGGGAAAAGTTTCCTGATGAATATACACCATCAATTAGAACTAATATAGATATTCTTAATCTAGATTGTGTTCAAAATAAAGGGGAAGTTCTAACCCTATGGATGAATAATACAGGATTAATAATTCAGTTAGAAAAAATGTTTCAAGAATTTAATCCTAATCTAGTTTGGACCTTTGTTAGGATCTGTAAAAAATTATCTACAAACCTTATCACAAGCACAGATAGAATACTTACTGAAAGAAAAAACAACAAATTCAGAAGTTTTCTTTACAATAGTAGATGCTATAAATAGGGAATTCCTAGGAAAAGATGATGTTGATAAGAAAAAAGCAACCGAAGCTGGTGAAGCAGAAAAATCTTTATGGCATCTTAATAATATACAAATCTGTAATATGTGTGATATAGAATCCTACACATGTGAATTTCAAAAATACTACTATAAATTACCTGCAAATAATAGAGAAACTTATTTAGATAAATTACCATGGCCACTTAGCAAGACCATAAAAGATATATTTATGTCAGAAGTAGAAAATAATAGAATAGCTAATACTCTAGGAGGAGTCATAGAGGTGACCCAAAACTATATAGCACAACAATGTTTGCAGCGATCTATAAAGAAACAACTTAAACACCCTACTGGGCAACTATGTTGTAAAAATAATCCCAGAATACCAGGAAATTATGGATGTTATAATGAAAGAAGAAAAATCATAAAGAAATATAGATGGAGAAGATTTCTAAAAAATAAATACAAAAAATTCAATTATAGAAAAAAATAACTTCAGAAGAAGAAAGTTTTTTAAAAGAAAAACACCATATAAAAAAGAAAAATATTATCCTGAAAATAAGAGAACATGTAAATGTTGGCTTTGTAATGAAGAAGGTCATTACGTTAACAAATGTCCTAATAAGAAGAAGACTGAAAATAGAGAAAAACTAAAAATCTTAAATATAGCAGTAGAAAATCATCTAGAACCAATAGAAGATTCAGACTCTGAAATAGAAGAAATATATGAATTATTATCTTATAGTAGTCAATCTTCAGAAGAAGAATATTCATCTTCAGATGAATAAACCTAATCCAAATTGTACATTCATAGAAATTAAATACAAAGAAAAGTCCTATGATGCATATATAGATACAGGAGCAACTTTATGTTTTGCTTCAGCCAAAATACCATTTCATTGGAAAAAACTTCAAAAACCTCTTGTAATATCAATTGCAAATGGTAGTAAACATCTTATATGGAAAGCATCATTTCTTAATAAGATAAAAATAAGAAACTATATATTTATAGTACCATCAATATATCAGCAAGAATCATGATTATCTATAATAATAGGAAATAATTTCCTGAAATTATATCGACCATTTTGTCAATATTTACATCATATAAAATTGACTGCACCATCTTATAAGAATCAGAAGAGTACAGTCATAAAAATACCAATATTAGTAAAATTAAATAAACTACAAATCACTCAAAGACTTAAAGTTATAAATGAAAGATTAGGCGTACCTATTGATTTACAAAAAGAAGTAGAAAACCTATTAGAGGATGTATGTAGTGAGAATCCATTAGATCAAAACAAAAATAATAACCAAGAACTAATAGAAATAAGATTAAAAGATCCTAATCAGGAAGTCAATGTAGAAAATAAAATTCCATATTCTAAGATTGATGTAGAAGAATTTACAAAAGAGTGTGCTGAACTTTTAGAAAAAGGAATATTAGAAGAGTCTACTAGTAGGCATGCAGCCCTACATTCTATGTATAAAATCATAATGAAATAAAACGGGAAAAAAGAAGAATGGTAATTAATTATACAAAAATGAATGAAGCAACAATAGGAGATGCTTACAACCTAGAAAAGACTATATACTTCAGAAAATTAGAGGAAGTCGTTGGTTTAGTACTTTAGATGGTAAATCAGGTTTTTGACAGTTAAGACTACATGTTAATACTAAGCCATTAACAACCTTTACTTGTCCTCCTCATAAGCATTATCAATGGACAATATTGCCATTTGGATTAAAACAAGCACCAGGAATCTATCAGAGATTTATGGATAAGAACTTAAAGGGATTAGAAGAATTCTGTTTAGTATATATAGATGATATTCTAATCTATACAAATAATACATTAGAAGATCATTATCAGAAGTTAAAAATAGTCTTAGAAAGAGTCAAAGAAAAAGGATTAGTTCTAAGTAAAAAGAAAGCAATAATTGCCAAAAATGAAATAGACTATTTAGGATTAACTATATCGGGAAATGGGGAATTAAAATTAGAAAATAATGTAGTAGAAAAACTAAATAGTTTCCCTTAAAAAATAGAAGATAGAAAATAATTACAAAGGTTCCTAGGATCTCTGAACTACATTTCGGATCAAGGATTTATAAAATCCTTAGCTAAAGAAAGAAGACAATTACAAAAGAAATTAAGTACAAAGGTCCTATGGACATGGAATATCAATGATTCAATACTTATAGACAAGCTGAAAAATGCTTATAAAAATCTTCCAAAATTATACAATCCACAAAGTGATGATTATCTCATTGTGGAGACAGATGCCTCTCAAGAAACTTGGGCTGGCTGTATGAAAGCAAAAATCAATATACAAAAGTCAAATAATACTAAAGAGGTCGAAAGACTATGCAAATACATATCAGGAACTTTCTCAGAAACTGCGCAAAGATATCCAATACATGAAAAAGAGACACTTGCTTGTCTCAAAATACTAAGAAAATGGAGAATCGAACTTCTTACCAAAGAATTCGAACTCCGTACTGATAGTAAATATCTTACAGGTTTCATCAATTACAAAATAAAGAGCAACTTTAATCAAGGAAGATTAATCAGGTGGCAGCTCGAATTAAGATAGTTCCCAGCCATCACAAAATACATAAAATCATAACAGAACGTCATTGCCGACACATTAACAAGAGAATGGAAGCAATCATTAAAGGAATGAAAGACCAGATCGACATCAAAAGAAAAGAAATAGTTCAGAAGCAAAATGAAATAGCGATCAAGCATACTGAAATACAACAACTTGAAGCAGCAATCATTCAGTTAGGAGGCAATATTTCAACATCAGAGTCCCTCAGCGCAAGCGTGGTGGATCCATCATCATCAAAAACAACAACAAAAACAAAAACTGATGAACCATCGTCGTCAGCAACCACAACTACTCCATTAACAATACACTATGATACCACCAAATCATCCCAGAAGAAGTTCTATGCAATATTCAATGGACCAATGAAAGGAGTATATGATCATTGGCATAAGGTTTCCCCCCTTTGTTACTGGTCAGTCTAATATCCAACACCAGTCATTCACAACCAGAGAAGAAGCCCAAAAAGCCTATGAGGTATACCAAATCAAACAAATTCAATTAGAAACCCCTTATTATAAAACCAAATTACTTTCTTCACCACCATCCTCATCCAGGCATCAAGGAAAAATGACCCCAATAGGAAAAATTCCCAACTCTAGTATCTTCAGTATTACTACTAGAGAGGAAAAACGGAAAATCAAACAACCATCACCCTCATCATTCAATGAGTGCTATTCATTACTCACCAATTATTCAGAAAAAGAAATGAGCCAATATTTCTACCCAACAGTCAAATTAAATTCCAGTCCAAAAGTAATATTTCTTCCCGAAGCAAACCCTTTAACATTATACAAATTCTTCATTCATGGATTAATAGATACTATCTATTTGAAAGGAACCAACATACTATAAGAATTTCCTTTAGGACCATCCCATGCCATAAGAAATTATTTGTCCCGAATAGCAAAGGATAAGGAAGGAAGGGATAGAGAGATATTTATAAAAATATATAGTACTTTTCCAGTATTTAGTCAAGAAAAATTGCTAGTCCCAAGTTATGTAGTCATGGTTCTTGGAATATCAAACATGAACTGTCCACCAAGACATGAGGCAACTAAAAAGAAGCTATCAGAAGATGAAATTGAAGAACTCAATGCTAGGTATTTTGCCGGAATACTTAGAAATACTGGAAGAATCGATACACACGAAAAATACTTTATCAACTACAGGAGCGAAAATATTCTAATATATTCCAAATATAGTCAAGAGATAAGTCCTAAAGGAATAAGAGCAGTCCAACTCTTTGAAGGACCATTTTCGGATTTTTTCGGACCACTACAGCATCTTCCTTATAGGACAAAAGAGCTATTATGCATTCTTTTACGTAGCAGCAAAGATAGTGACTCCACGGACCCCATTTCAATAATAATAGATGACAGCAAAGAAAAAGAAGAAAAGAACAAAGGGAAAAAGCCATCCACTCAGAAAGAATCCAAAGATAAAATAATGCCATCCACTCAGAAGGAATCCAAGGACGAAATAATGGAAGCCACTACTTAAAGCAGGATGTAGACATTCCTGTCTTCTTGTATAATACGTAAGCCTTGATATAAATTTCTAAGGACAGCAATAATGCAGCAATAATGTAATATCTAGGGGTATCAAGTGGAATATAGTCCACTTACTTTATGTATAAATATGTATCCTCTGGCTCGTTTAGGACTCAGAGTTTATTTGAGTGAATAAAATTCTCCTTGTTTGTTTGATAACAAACCAACGCTTTGATTTCCCGTTTATAGGAAATCTGTTTTACTTATCAAAATACTCAAAAATAACTTAAAAACATCATCAAAGTTCAATATCAAGTACTCAGGCACTAAAGCATCAAGCTATTCAGCATAAAGGAGTTAAGAGATTACCAGCAAGAACATTCACAAGCAAAGGATTCAAGTATAAATCATTCGGTGAATCTATTAAATGTAAATCGAGCGTATTTGTTGGGGAATCCATACCTGAATCCTTTGCTTGTGAATGTTCTTGCTGGTAATCTCTTAACTCCTTTATGCTGAATAGCTTGATACTTTAGTGCCTGAGTACTTGATATTGAAATTTGATGATGTTTTTAAGTGATTTTTGAGTATTTTGATAAGTAAAACAGATTTCCTATAAACGGGAAATCAAAGCGTTGGTTTGTTATCAAACAAACAAGGAGAATTTTATTCACTCAAATAAACTCTGAGTCCTAAACGAACCAGAGGATACATATTTATACATAAAGTAAGTAGACTATATTCCACTTGATACCTCTAGATATTACATTATTGCTACATTATTGCTGCCCTTAGAAATTTACATCAGGGCTTACGTATTATACAAGAAGACAGGAATGTCTACATCCTACTTTAAGTAGTGGCTTCCATTATTTCGTCCTTGGATTCCTTCTGAGTGGATGGCATTATTTCGTCTTTGGATTCTTTCTGAGTGGATGGCTTTTTCCCTTTGTTCTTTTCTTCTTTTTCTTTGCTGTCATCTATTATTATTGAAATGGAGTCCGTGGAGTCACTATCTTTGCTGCTACGTAAAAGAATGCATAATAGCTCTTTTGTCCTATAAGGAAGATGCTGTAGTGGTCCGGAAAAATCCGAAAATGGTCCTTCAAAGAGTTGGACTGCTCTTATTCCTTCAGGACTTATCTCTTGACTATATTTGGAATATATTAGAATATTTTCGCTCCTGTAGTTGATAAAGTATTTTTCATGTGTATCGATTCTTCCAGTATTTCTAAGTATTCCGGCAAAATACCTAGCATTGAGTTCTTCAATTTCATCTTCTGATAGCTTCTTTTTAGTTGCCTCATCTCTTGGTGGACAGTTCATGTTTGATATTCCAAGAACCATGACTGCATAACTTGGGACTAGCAATTTTTCTTGACTAAATACTGGAAAAGTACTATATATTTTTATAAATATCTCTCTATCCCTTCCTTCCTTATCCTTTGTTATTTGGGACAAATAATTTCTTATGGCATGGGATGGTCCTAAAGGGAATTCTGATAGTAGGTTGGTTCCTTTCAAATAGATAGTATCTATTAATCCATGAATGAAGAATTTGTATAATGTTAAAGGGTTTGCTTCGGGAAGAAATATTGCTTTTGGACTGGAATTTAATTTGACTGTTGGGTAGAAATATTGGCTCATTTCTTTTTCTGAATAATTGGTGAGTAATGAATAGCACTCATTGAATGATGAGGGTGATGGTTGTTTGATTTTCCGTTTTTCCTCTCTAGTAGGAATACTGAAGATACTAGAGTTGGGAATTTTTCCTATTGGGGTCATTTTTCCTTAATGCCTGGATGAGGATGGTGGTGAAGAAAGTAATTTGGTTTTATAATATGGGGTTCCTAATTGAATTTGTTTGATTTGGTATACCTCATAGGCTTTTTGGGCTTCTTCTCTGGTTGTGAATGACTGGTGTTGGATATTAGACTGACCAGTAACAAAGGGGGAAACCTTATGCCAATGATCATATACTCCTTTCATTGGTCCATTGAATATTGCATAGAACTTCTTCTAGGATGATTTGGTGGTATCATAGTGTATTGTTAATGGAGTAGTTGTGGTTGCTGACGACGATGGTTCATCAGTTTTTGTTTTTGTTGTTGTTTTTGATGATGATGGATCCACCACGCTTGCGCTGAGGGACTTTGATGTTGAAATATTGCCTCCTAACTGAATGATTGCTGCTTCAAGTTATTGTATTTCAGTCTGCTTGATCGCTATTTCATTCTGCTTCTGGACTATTTCTTTTCTTTTGATGTCGATCTGGTCTTTCATTCCTTTAATGATTGCTTCCATTCTCTTGTTAATGTGTCGGCAATGACGTTCTGTTATGATTTTATGTATTTTGTGATGGCTGGGAACTGTCTTAATTCGAGCTGCCACCTGATTAATCTTCCTTGATTAAAGTTGCTCTTTATTTTGTAATTGATGAAACCTGTAAGATATTTACTATCAGTACGGAGTTCGAATTCTTTGGTAAGAAGTTCGATTCTCCATTTTCTTAGTATTTTGAGACAAGAAAGTGTCTCTTTTTCATGTATTGGATATCTTTGCTCAGTTTCTGAGAAAGTTCCTGATATGTATTTGCATAGTCTTTTGACCTCTTTAGTATTATTTGACTTTTGTATATTGATTTTTGCTTTCATGCAGCCAGCCCAAGTTTCTTGAGAGGCATCTGTCTCCACAATCAGATAGTCAGCACTTTGTGGATTGTATAATTTCGAAAGATTTTTACAAGCGTTTTCAGCTTGTCTATAAGTATTGAATCATTGATATTCCATGTCCATGGGACCTTTGTACTTAATTTCTTTTGTAATTGTCTTCTTTCTTTAGCTAAGGATTTTATAAATCCTTGATCCGAAATGTAGTTCAGAGATCCTAGGAACCTTTGTAATTGTTTTCTATCTTCTATTTTTGAAGGGAAACTATTTAGTTTTTCTACTACATTATTTTGTAATTTTAATTCCCCATTTCTCGATATAGTTAATCCTAAATAGTCTATTTCATTTTTGGCAATTATTGCTTTCTTTTTACTTAGAACTAATCCTTTTTTTTTTTACTCTTTTCTAAGACTATTTTTAACTTCTGATAATGATCTTCTAATGTATTATTTGTATAGATTAGAATATCATCTATATATACTAAACAGAATTCTTCTAATCCCTTTAAGTTCTTATCCATAAATCTCTGATAGATTCCTGGTGCTTGTTTTAATCCAAATGGAAATATTGTCCATTGATAATGCTTATGAGGAGGACAAGTAAATGTTGTTAATGGCTTAGTATTAACATGTAGTCTTAACTGCCAAAAACCTGATTTACCATCTAAAGTACTAAACCAACGACTTCCTCTAATTTTCTGAAGTATATAGTCTTTTCTAGGTAATTTGTAAGCATCTCCTATTGTTGCTTCATTCATTTTTGTATAATTAATTACCATTCTTCTTTTTTTCCCGTTTTATTTCATTATGATTTTCTACATAGAATGCAGGGCTGCATGCCTACTAGTAGACTCTTCTAATATTCCTTTTTCTAAAAGTTCAGCACACTCTTTTGTAAATTCTTCTACATCAATCTTAGAATATGGAATTTTATTTTCTACATTGACTTCCTGATTAGGATCTTTTAATCTTATTTCTATTAGTTCTTGGTTATTATTTTTGTTTTGATCTAATGGATTCTCACTACATACATCCTCTAATAGGTTTTCTACTTCTTTTTGTAAATCAATAGGTACGCCTAATCTTTCATTTATAACTTTAAGTCTTTGAGTGATTTGTAGTTTATTTAATTTTACTAATATTGGTATTTTTATGACTGTACTCTTCTGATTCTTATAAGATGGTGCAGTCAATTCTATATGATGTAAATATTGACAAAATGGTCGATATAATTTCAGGAAATTATTTCCTATTATTATAGATAATCCTGATTCTTGCTGATATATTGATGGTACTATAAATATATAGTTTCTTATTTTTATCTTATTAAGAAATGATGTTTTTCATATAAGATGTTTACTACCATTTGCAATTGATATTACAAGAGGTTTTTGAAGTTTTTTCCAATGAAATGGTATTTTGGCTGAAGCAAACATAAAGTTGCTCCTGTATCTATATATGCATCATAGGACTTTTCTTTGTATTTAATTTCTATGAATGTACAATTTGGATTAGGTTTATTCATCTGAAGATGAATATTCTTCTTCTGAAGATTGACTACTATAAGATAATAATTCATATATTTCTTCTATTTCCAGAGTCTGAATCTTCTATTGGTTCTAGATGATTTTCTACTGCTATATTTAAGATTTTTAGTTTTTCTCTGTTTTCAGTCTTCTTCTTATTAGGACATTTGTTAGCGTAATGACATTCTTCATTACAAAGCCAACATTTACATGTTCTCTTAATTTCAGGATAATATTTTTCTTTTAAAAACTTTCTTTTTCTGAAGTTATTTTTTCTATAATTGATTTTTTTGTATTTATTCTTTGGAAATCTTCTCCATCTATATTTCTTTATGATTTTTCTTCTTTCATTATTACATCCATAATTTCCTGGTATTCTGGGATTATTTTTACAACATAGTTGCCCAGTAGGGTGTTTAAGTTGTTTCTTTATAGATCGCTGCAAACATTGTTGTGCTATATAGTTTTGGGTCACCTCTATGTCTCCTCCTAGAGTATTAGCTATTCTATTATTTTCTACTTCTGACATAAATATATCTTTTATGGTCTTGCTAAGTGGCCATGGTAATTTATCTAAATAAGTTTCTTTATAAGTTTCTCTATTATTTGCAGGTAATTTATAGTAGTATTTTTGAAATTCACATGTGTAGGATTCTATATCACACATATTACAGATTTGTATATTATTAAAGATGCCATAAAGTTTTTTATGCTTCAGCAGCTTCGGTTGCTTTTTTCTTATCAACATCATCTTTTCCTAGAATTCCCTATTTATAGCATCTACTATTGTAAAGAAAACTTCTGAATTTGTTGTTTTTTCTTTCAGTAAGTATTCTATCTGTGCTTGTGATAAGGTTTGTAGATAATTTTTTACAGATCCTGTTACTTTATAGGTAACAAAGGTCCAAACTAGATTAGGATTAAATCTTGAAACATTTTTTCTAACTGAATTATTAATCCTGTATTATTCATCCATAGGGTTAGAACTTCCCCTTTATTTTGAACACAATCTAGATTAAGAATATCTATATTAGTTCTAATTGATGGTGTATATTCATCAGGAACTTTTCCCAATTAGTATTTTGTTTAGTATAACCTTTTTCATGCATGAAATCATTATGATAAAATTCTCTTCTTCTTTTATGTCCTGAGGTTGAAGCCGGAATTTCTTCTAATTTCATTCTAAATGGTGTATCATCTTCTAATTCATACCCATAAACTACTTCTTCTTTATCATTATCTATATTATAATTTTTATGTTCATAAGTTTCTTTTTCTTCTTCGATAATTTTTAGTTGAGATAGAAGTTGTCTAACTTCTGTTATTTGATCAGCTACGTTTTCTTGTTCCATTAAACAAATCTACGAGGTAATTCAAGAGTAATTATTCTTCTGGGTTTTGAAATAGTAATTTCTTGTTGAATATTTGGATATTGAATTATAAATTTTCCTTTTTCGGAATTTAATTTTTCAAATTTATACAATTCATCGTTTAATTTTCCTATAATATCTCCCTCCTCTTTAAAAATTTTGTCACTCTGATTTTCTAAAAGATTTTGGAGGTTTTTAAGACAATCCTTAGTATCATTTATTTCTTTGTGAATATCTTTTGATCTATGTTGATTTATATATTCGTTCATTATAGAGGCTGATTCTTCAATAGATTTTCTATTTTTTAAGATCATTTTTTCTAGATTATTTAATTTATTTGATAATTCTGTTTTAATATCTTTTAAATCTTCTTTTATTTTTGCTACATCAGATGTTACGGACATTATGCAGTTTCTAATTGTACTTTTAAAGTTTATAAAGTTTTCAAATATTTTTTCTCATCTTTTTAATATTCGTCTAGTATGTTCATACTGATGTATAAGGTAACTAGCGTAATGAATTGTTTTCATTTCGTGATGCATTCTAATTTGTTCTTGAAGATATTGTATATTATCCTCATAAACTTCTATCGTGCCTCTAGCTATTAGTATCTTTTGTCTTAAATCGTTAAGTTGGTCACGTAAGACAGTATTCATAATATAAGGACTGTTTTGCTTTTTTATTAAAACTTGAAAGTGTTTATGTAAATAGGTGAAGTAACATTCTTAATTAATGACACTAACTACTCTATTCCCGGTGGTATTGTTCACGGGAGGTGTAGAAATGTTTACAAAGTGTACTTTTTGCATTTTTTAGTTTACCTATTAATTTTTTTATTTACTTTTATAATTTTCCCCAAAATATAGTTTAGTCTAATGATATCCTGATAATTTCATGGGGTAAATTATAAATGTAAATAAAAAATTAAAACGTAGACTAAAAAATGAAAAAGGTACTATATGTAAACAATTCTACCTCTCCCGTGAACAACATCACCGGGAAGAGAGATAATTAATATCATTAATTAAAAACATCATTTTACCTATTTACAAAACACTTTCAGGTTTTAACAAAAAAGCAAAATAGTCCTTATATTATGAATTCTGTTTTACGCGACCAACTAAACGATCTAAGACAAAAAATACTAATAGCTAGGGACATGATAGAAGTTTATGAGGATAGTATACAATATCTTCAAGGACAGATTAGAGCACATCACGAAATGAAAACAATTCATTACGCTAGTTATCTTATAAATCAATATGAACATACTAGACAAATATTAAAAAATGAGAAAAATATTTACGAACTTTAGAAACCTTAAAGGTACAATTAGAAACAACATAATGTCTATAACTGCTGATGTGTCAAAAATAAAAGAAGATTTAAAAGATATTAAAAAAGAATTATGTGAAAAATTAGATAATTTAGAAAATATGATTATTGAAAACAGGAAAACTATTGAAGAATCGTTTTCTATTATGAATGAATATATAAATCAACATAAATTGACAGATATTCATAAAGAAATAAATGATACGAAAAATTGTCTTAAAAACCTTCAGAATCTATTAGAAAATCAAAGTGATAAAATTTTCAAGAAGGAGGGAGATATTATAGGAAAACTAAATGATGAATTATACAAATTTGAAAAATTAAATTCTGAAAAAGGAAAATCTATAGTTCAATATCCAAATATTCAACAATAAATTACGATTACAAAACCTAAGAGAATAATCACTCTTGCTTTACCTCGTAGAATTGTATAATGGAACCCGAAAATATTTCTGATCAAATAACAGAGGTAAGACAACTTTTATCTCAATTAAAAATTATTGAAGAAGAAAGAGAGACCTATGAACACAAAACTTATAATATAGATGATGATAAAGAAGAAGTAGTTTATAGTATGAATTAGAAGACGAATTAGAAGATGATTCACCATTTAGAATGAAGCTAGAAGAAATCCTGACCTCAACCTCAGGGCATAAAAGAAGAAGAGAATTTTATCATAATGATTTCATGCATGAAAAAGATTATACTAAACAAAATAATAATTGGGAAAAGTTTCCTGATGAATATACACCATCGATTAGAACTAATATAAATATTCTTAATCTAGATTGTGTTCAAAATAAAGGAGAAGTTTTAACTCTATGGATGAATGATACAGGATTAATAATTCAGTTAGAAAAACGTTTCAAGACTTTAATCCTAATCTAGTTTGGACCTTTGTTACTTATAAAGTAACAAGATCCGTAAAAAACTATTTACAAACCTTATCGCAAGCACAATTAGAATACTTGCTGAAGGATAAAACAACAAATTCAGAAGTTTTCTTTACAATAGTAGATACCATAAATAGGGAGTTCTTAGGAAAAATAATGTAGATAAGAAAAAAGCAACTGAAGCCGCTGAAGTAGAAAAAGCTTTATGGCATCTTAATAATATATAAATTTGTAATATGTGTGATATAGAATCCTACACATGTGAATTTCAAAAATATTACTATAAATTACCTGCAGAAACTAGAGAAACTCATAAAGAAACTTATTAAATAAACTGCCATGGTCACTTAGCAAGACTATTAAAGACATATTTTTGTCAGAAGTAGCAAACAATAGAATAGCTAATACTCTACGAGGGGTCATAGAGGTAACTCAAAACTATATAGCACAACAATGTTTGCAGCGATCTATAAAGAAACAACTTAAACACCCCACTGGGCAACTATGTTGTAAAAATAATCCTAGAATACCTGGAAATTATGGATGTAATAAAGAAAGAAGAAAAATCATAAAGAAATATAGATGGAAGAAAATCCCAAAAAATAAATACAAAATTTAATTATAGGAAAAATAACTTTAGAAGAAGAAAGTTTTTTAAAAGAAAATCACCATATAAAAAGAAAAATATTATCTTGAAAATAAGAGAACATGTAGATGTTGGCTTTGTAATGAAGAAGGTCATTATGCTAACCAATGTCCTAATAAAAGAAGACTGAAAATAAAGAAAAACTAAAAATTTTAAATATAGCAGTAAAAAATTATCTTGAACCAATAGAGGATTCAGATTCTGAAATAGAAGAAATATATGAATTATTATCTGATTATAGTCAATCTAATAATTCGGAAGAAGAATATTCATCCTCAAATGAATAGGCCTAATCCGAATTGTACATTCATAGAAATAAAATATAAAGAAAAGGCTTATGACGCTTATATAGATACAGGAGCAACTTTATGTTTTGCTTCGGCTAAGATCCCATTCCAATGGAAAAAACTTAAAAAACCTCTTGTAATATCAATTGCAGATGGAAGCAAACATCTTATATGGAAAGCATCATTTCTTAAATAAAAATAAGAAATTACATATTTATAGTACCATCAATATATCAACAAGAATCAGGATTATCTATAATAATAGGAAATAATTTTTTAAAATTATACCGACCATTCTGCCAATATTTACATTATATAGAATTAACTGCACCATCCTATAAAAATCAGAAAAGTACAGTTATAAAAATACCAATATTAGTAAAATTAAATAAACTACAAATTACTCAAAAACTTAAAGTTTTAAATGAAAGACTAGGCGTACCCACTAACTTACAAAAAGACGTAGAAAATTTATTAGAAGATGTATGTAGTGATAATCCTTTAGATCAGAATAAAAATAATAATCAAGAATTGATAGAAATAAAATTAAAAGATCCTAATCAAGAAGTCAATGTAGAAAATAAAATTCCATATCCTAAAATTGATGTAGAAGAGTTTACAAAAGAATGTGCTGAACTCCTAGAAAGAGGAATATTAGAAGAATCTACTAGTAGGCATGCTGCACCCGCATTCTATGTAGAAAATCATAATGAAATAAAACGAGGAAAAAGAAGAATGGTAATTAATTATACAAAAATGAATGAAGCAACAATAGGAGATGCTTACAAATTACCTAGGAAAGATTATATACTTCAAAAAATTAGAGGAAGTCATTGGTTTAGTACTTTAGACGCTAAATCAGGTTTTTGGCAGATAAGATTACATGATAATACTAAGCCATTAACAACATTTACTTGTCCTCCTCATAAACACTATCAATGGACAGTATTACCATTTGGTTTAAAACAAGCGCCAGGGATTTATCAACGATTTATGGACAAAAATTTAAAAGGGTTAGAAGATTTTTGTTTAGTATATATAGATGATATACTAATCTATACAAATAATACATTAGAAGATCATTATCAGAGATTAAAAATAGTCTTAGAAAGAGTCAAAGAAAGAGGATTAGTTCTAAGTAAAAAGAAAGCAATAATTGCCAAAAATGAAATAGACTATTTAGGATTAATTATATCAGGAAATGGAGAACTAAAACTACAAGATAACGTAATAGAAAAATTAAATAGTTTTCCTTCAAAAATGGAAGATAGAAAACATTTACAACGGTTCCTAGGTTCCCTGAACTATATTTCAGATCAAGGATTTTTCAAATCCCTAGCTAAAGAAAGAAGACTATTACAAAAGAAATTAAGTACAAAGGTCCAATGGACATGTAATATCAATGATTCAATACTTATAGACAAGCTGAAAAACGCTTGTAAAAATCTTCCGAAATTATACAATCCACAAAGTGATGACTATCTGATTGTGGAAACAGACGCCTCTCAAGAAACTTGGGCTGGCTGTATGAAAGCAAAAATCAATATACAGACTGAAAAGTCAAACAATAACAAAGAAGTCGAAAGACTGTGCAAATACATATCAGGAACTTTCTCAGAAACTGAGCAAAGATATCCAATACATGAAAAAGAGACACTTGCTTGTCTCAAAATATTAAGAAAATGGAGAATCGAACTTCTTAGCAAAGAATTCGAACTCCGTACTGACAGCAAATATCTTACAGGTTTTATCCATTACAAAATAAAGAGCAACTTTAATCAAGAAAAACTAATCAGGTGGCAGCTCGAATTGAGACAATTTCCAGCCATCACAAAATACATAAAATCAGAACAAAACGTCATTGCCGATACTCTAACAAGAGAATGGAAGCAATCATCAAAAGAATGATGAAAGTAATTTGGATTTATAATAAGGGGTTTCTGATTGAATTTGTTGGATTTGGTATACTTTATAGGCTTTTTGGGCTTCTTCTCTGGTTTTGAATGATTGATGTTGGATATTGGACTGACCAGTAACAAAAGGAGAAACTTTATACCAATGATCATATACTCCTTTCATTGGTCCATTGAATATAGCATAAAACTTTTTCTGGGATGATCTGGTAGTATCATAACGTACTGTTAATGGAGTAGTTGTAGTTGCTGATGATGATGGATCGGTAGTTTTCGTTTTTGATGATGATGGATCCACCACGCTTGTGCTGAGTGACTCTGATGTTTGAACATGGCCCCCTAACTGAGTAATTGCTGCTTCAAGTTGTTGTATTTCAGTTTGCTTGACCATTATCTCATTCTGCTTCTGGACTATTTCTTTTCTTTTGATTTCGATCTGGTCCATCATTATTTTGATGATTGCTTCCATTCTCTTGTTAGAGTATCGGCAATGACGTTTTGTTCTGATTTTATGTATTTTGTGATGGCTGGAAATTATCTAAGTTCGAGCTGCCACCTGATTAGTCTTCCTTGATTAAAGTTGCTCTTTATTTTGTAATGGATAAAACCTGTAAGATATTTGCTGTCAGTACGGAGTTCGAATTCTTTGCTAAGAAGTTCGATTCTCCATTTTCTTAATATTTTGAGACAAGCAAGTGCCTCTTTTTCATGTATTGGATATCTTTGCTCAGTTTCTGAGAAAGTTCCTAATATGTATTTACACAGTCTTTCGACTTCTTTGTTATTGTTTGACTTTTCAGTCTGTATATTGATTTTTGCTTTCATACAGCCAGCCCAAGTTTCTTGAGAGGCGTCTGTTTCCACAAACAGATAGTCATCACTTTGTGGATTGTATAATTTCGGAAGATTTTTACAAGCGTTTTTCAGCTTGTCTATAAGTATTGAATCATTGATATTCCATGTCCATGGGACCTTTGTACTTAATTTCTTTTGTAATAGTCTTCTTTCTTTAGCTAGGGATTTGAAAAATCCTTGATCTGAAATATAGTTCAGGGAACCTAGGAACCGCTGTAATTGTTTTCTATCTTCCATTTTTGAAGGAAAACCATTTAATTTTTCTATTACGTTATCTTGTAGTTTTAGTTCTCCATTTCCTGATATAATTAATCCTAAATAGTCTATTTCATTTTTGGCAATTATTGCTTTCTTTTTACTTAGAACTAATCCTCTTTCTTTGACTCTTTCTAAGACTATTTTTAATCTCTGATAATGATCTTCTAATGTATTATTTGTATAGATTAGTATATCATCTATATATACTAAACAAAAATCTTCTAACCCTTTTAAATTTTTGTCCATAAATCGTTGATAAATCCTTGGCGCTTGCTTTAAACCAAATGGTAATACTGTCCATTGATAGTGTTTATGAGGAGGACAAGTAAAGACTGTTAATGGCTTAGTATTATCATGTAAAGATGAAATAATGGCATCCACTAGCTAAAGCAAGATGTAGACACTCGTGTCTTCTTGCAATCAATATGTAAAATACGTCGGCCCTGATGTAAAACTTAAAGGGCATCAATAATGATAGAAATAGTGTAATATCTAAAGGCATTAAGTGGAATATAGTCCACATATTATGTGTATAAATATGTACCCTCTGGCTCACTTAGGACTTAGAGTTTATTGAGTGAAATAAAATTCTCCTTTGTTTGTTTGATAACAAACCAACGTTTTGATTTCCCGTTTATAGGAAGTCTGTTTTACTATCAAATACTCAAACATCATATAAAAATACTACAAGCAAACACTCAAGCATCAACGCAATCTATCATCAAGGAATCCAAATATCTTCAGCAAAAACATTAGCAAAGCAGAAGGATTTAGGTATGGATTCACCAACGAATAAACTTGATTTACATTTAATAGATTCACCAACTGATACACTTGATTTATCTTTAATTGAAAATTCTAGTACTACACAATTATTTGCTTTACAAAATGAAACTAATCAAAAAATAACTCAATTAGAAGAAATAATTTCCGATTGCAAATGGAAAATAGATATAAGGAAAGTTAAAGAGATAGAAATAATATTCAGAAGAATACTACCTTTTGATCTAGCAAAAGATATAGCAACTAGATATGAAACATATTTATTTTCATTATAGTTTAGTTCAGAAGATAAAATAAGAGAAGATCTAGATATATTAACTCACATAGATATACAATTAGAATATCTATACGAAACTAATATGTATTACGATACTGAAGCATTAGAAGCAGATTGGTCAGACCAATCTATTTAGATTATATCAAACATTTTGGACCTCTTCTCTAGTGGTAAATGACTTGTGCTGAATATTGGATTGTCCAGTGACAAAAGGAGAAACTTTGTGCCAATGGTCATAAACTCCTTTCATGGGTCCGTTAAATATTGCATAGTATTTTGTTTGTGATGACTTTGTAGTGTCGTACTGTAATGTCGGAGGAATGGCTGAGTCTGTTTTAGACAAAAATACTCTAAAGGCATGATAGAAGTTTATGAAGGCAATATACAACATTTACAAGAACAAATAAGAGCACATCATTAGATGAAAACAATACACTATGTCAATTGGCTTATAATTCAGTACGAACATAATAGAAAAATATTAAATAATAAATATAAATAATTACAAACTTTAAAAATTTTAAAAGTACAATTAGAAACTACATAATGGCCATAAAATCCGACATATTAAAAATAAAAAAAGATTTAAAAGAATTATATGAAAAACTAAATAACCTCGAAAATATGATTATCGAAAATAAAAAACTATTGAAGGATCGTTATCTATAATAAATGAATATATAAATCAACATAAATAAAAAAATAAATGATTCGAAATATTTTCTTAAAATTCTTCAAGATCTATTAGAAAATCAAAATGAAAAAATTTCTCAAGAGAGGGGAGATATTATAGAAAAATTAAATGAAGAATTAAGTAAATTTGAAAGATTAAATTCTAAAAAAAGAAAATCTATAATTCAATGTCCAAACATTCAACAAGAAATTATTATTACAAAACCTAAAAGAATAATCACTTTAGAGTCACCTCGTAGACTTATATAATAGAATCAGAAAATATATCAGACCAAATATCAGAAGTTAGACAACTTTTATCTCAATTAAAAATTATTGAAGAAGAAAAATTGTAACACCCGTATCTTATTCTAATTTAAATTTTATTTTTATTATCTCGAAATGACGAAATAATTTTTTCCCGCGTAGTATTGAGGAGGGAAATAGACGTTTAACATTTTATTTTATAATAATTGATTGTTGATATTTTTATCGGATATGATAACCGAAACGTGTGTTATAATTAAAGAGAGTCGACGGCGACATTTTCTTTTTCTTTACCTTTCTTTTTCTTACTTTACCTAACCTAATTAATCTAACCACCCTATTCTATTATTGCATTATTGTCTGCCAACATAAGTGTCCTACTCAATTGTCACTACATGATCATTTGTCAACAATATCACGTTATATATCTCCCTCCTTTCTCGCCATTGAATTCCAGAACAGAGACAACAACAACAAACATACAACCCATTCTCAATTCAAATTTTCTCTACAAACATAATAGTTCACAGTCCAAAATACAAGTCTAATCACAAAGTCCAGTTACAGCAAATTTTCCGAAAACATGCTAAACATTACAATCTGCCTAGATACTAACTTTTCCAGAAAATCACTAAATACATATATGCTATTCTATAGCCTATTCTAAACATTTTTCATCAAAGAGGATACCCGATCGGAAGCCGTTACCGAACTGAGTCACCACCGAGTTCGAAATGAGTCACGACCGAGTTATTCGTTTTCAGCCAAATTAAGCTTCAATTCGACATCCTCAATCTGTCTCAAAGCCAACCAAAACCAGAAACATTGGAATTCAGCCAAACTCGGTTGATAAGTTAAGCGGATCGAGGCAAGGACGATTTGACGAGTATACTGTGAGTGTTACTTTCTTTTTAATTACGAAGAATATGTTGATGCTTTATAAAATATATATATTATTATGCCATAATTTACGATTATCTTGATGTTCAAGTTTTATTTAAATATATGGCATAGATATGTATTAAAGATTTAAAAACTGGAGAGAACTTTTAAAGACCCTAAAAGCAAAGTTTTATTTGCTTCGTAACGAGGAATTCAAAAGCAAGTTTTGCTTTAGTTTATATATAACATATACAAATACGAACCCAATATAAATGTTTTCTTCGAGGGGGATTCGGTTGACTTTGTGGCGACCAATCCAAAGATAGTACTTGGTCCTTACGCGACCCCATGGTTACGGTCTGATTAGAGGGTACGACAGAATTATTTACACCCATGGTGACGGGTGTCGAGGTTTAGGATACTACAGTAGTTGAGCTAGCTCCTACTGTTAGTATTCTCGAGGGTTTTCACTGACAGGGTTCGACGAGGTTTAAAGATATTTTATGATGATTTCTGATGATAAATGATTTAGGATGTTTATGATATAAATATTTTTTCGTAATCAATGCTTCATTAAATATTTCAATATTAAACCTCACTAAACATTATAACTTACAGATTTCTACAAAATAAAATATTTTCTCCAGGCTAGACAGAATCAGGTTACGAGGCATGGCTAGGGCCCAGATTCCGTAGACGATAGAAGGTACCAACGGACCCCACATTAGATCCATGAGAGGGGTCGAAATGCGGGCGTCTCAAAAAGAAACTTATGAACATAAAAATTATAACATAGATGATGATAAAGAAGAAGTAGTATGTGGGTATGATTCATAAGATGATTTACGATTTAGAATGAAACTAAAAGAAATCCCAGAATCAACTTAAGGTCATGAAAGGATAAGAGAATTTTATCATAATGATTATATGAATAAAAAATGTTATAGTAGACAAAATGATAAATGGAAAAAAATTCCCTGATAAATATACACCATCAATTAAAACTAAAATAAGATATTTTATATCTAGATTGTGTTCAGAATAAAGAAGAAGGTTTAACACTTTGGATGAATAATACAAGATTATTAATTCAATTAGAAAAAATATTTAAAGATTTAAATTCTAATCTAGTTTGGACTTTTGTTACTTGCAAAGTAACAGGATCCGCAAAAAACTATTTACAAACTTTACCACAAGCACAAATAGATATTTTACTAAAAGATAAAATAACAAACTCATAAGTTTTCTTCACATTAGTAGATACTATAAATAGAGAATTTCAAGTAAAAGATGATGTAGACAAGAAAAAAGCAACTGAAACCGCTGAAGCAAAAAAAGCTTTATGGTATCTTAATAATATATAAATTTGCAATATGTGTGATATAAAATCCAATACATGTGAATTTAAAAAATACTATTATAAATTATTTGTAGAATCTAGAGAAGCACATAAACAAATATATTTAAATAAATTACCATGGCCACTAAATAAAACTATAAAAGATATATATGTGGCAGAAGTAGCAAATAATAGAATAGCTCATACATAAGGAGGAGCCATAGAAATAACTGAAAATTATATAGCTAAACAATGTTTGCAACGATCTATAAAAAACCAACTTAAACATCCTACTGGACAATTATGTTGTAAAAATAATCCTAAAATACCTGATAATTATGGATGTAACAAAGGAAAAAGAAAATTAATAAAGAAATACAGATGGAAGAAATTTCCGAGAAACAAATATAAAAAATACAACTATAGAAAAAATAACTTTAGAAAACGAAAGTTTTTTAAAAGAAAATTACCCTGTAAAAAAGAAAAGTGTTGTCCTGAAAATAAAAAGACATGTAGATATTGGTTATGTAACGAAGAAGGACATAATGCAAATAAATGCCCTAATTAAAAGAAAACTAAAAATAAAAAAAAAACTAAAAATATTAAATATAGCAATAGAAAAGAATCTACAACCAGTAGAAGATTCGGATTCTAAGATAGAAGAAATATATGAATTGTATCTAATAGTAGTCAGTCTTATCATTCGGGAGAAGATTATTCATCTTCAAATGAATAAAGCTAATCCAAATTGTACATTCATAGAAATAAAATACAAAGAAAAGTCCTATGATACATATATAGATACAAGCAAAACATCAGCTAGAATTCCATTTCAATGGAATAAACTACAAAAACCACTAGTGATATCAATTGCAGATGGAAGCAAATATCTTATATGGAAAGCATCATTTTTTAATAAAATAAAAATAAGAAATTATATATTTACAATACCATCAATGTATCTATAAGAATCAGGATTACCTATAATAATAGAAAATAATTTCCTAAAATTATATCAACCATTTTGTCAGTACTTGCATCATATAGAACTAACCGTACCATCTTATAAAAATCAGAAAAATACTGTTATAAAAATACCAATATTAGTAAGATTAAAAAAATTATAAATTACTCAAAAATTTAAGGGTATAAATGAAAGGATAGGTATACCTATAGAATTACAAAAAGAAGTAGAAAAATTATTAGAAGATGTATGTAGTGATAATCCATTAGATCAAATCAAAAATAAAAACGAAGAATTAATAGAAATAAGACTAAAAGATCCTAATCAAGAAGTAAATGTAGAAAATAAAATTTCATATTAAAAAATTGTTGTAGAAGAATTTACTTAAGAGTGTGATGAACTCTTAAAAAAAGGAATACTAGAAGAATCTACTTTTTATGTAGAGAATCATAATGAAATAAAACGGAAAAAGAGAAGAATTGTAATAAACTATACTAAAATGAATGAAGTAACAATAGGAGATGCTTACAAATTACCTAGGAAAGATTATATACTTCAAAAAATTAGAGAAAGTCGTTGGCTTAGTACTTTAGATGTAAAATCAGGATTTTGGCAGTTAAGATTACATAAAAATACTAAACCATTAACAACTTTTACATGTCCTCCTCATAAACATTACCAAAGGACAATACTATCATTTGGATTAAAACAAGCACCATGAATTTATCAAAGAAGTCGAAAGACTATGGAAATACATATCAGGAACTTTCTCAGAAACTGAACAAAGATATCCTATACATGAAAAAGAGACACTTGCTTGTCTAAAAATACTAAGAAAATGGAGAATCGAACTTCTCACCAAAAAATTCGAACTCCGTACTGACAGTAAATATCTTACATATTTTATCCACTATAAAATAAAAAGCAACTTCAATCAAGAAAGGCTAATCAGGTAGTAGGTAGAATTGAGACAATTCCCAACTATCGCAAAATACATAAAATCAGAACAAAACGTCATTGCAGATACTCTAACAAGAGAATGGAAGAAATTATCAAAGGAATGATAGAGCAAATAGCAGTCAAAAGGAAAGAAATCCAAGAGAGAAAGAATGAAATAATAGAGAAGGAAAAAGAAATAACTCAACTTGAAGCAACAATTATTCAATTAGGAGGAATTGTTCAAGCATCAGAATCACACATCAAAAATATCATGAAACCATCCTTAGTAAAATCAACAATTGGATATTTATCTAAGCCAAACTCGTCACCCATTTCACCAACACTACAGTATGACACTACTAAATCATGCCAAACAAAATTCTATGCAATATTTAATGGACCCATGAAAGGAATTTATGACCATTGGCACAAAGTTTCTGCTTTTGTCACTGGACAGTCCAATATTCAACATAAGTCATTTACAATCAGAGAAGAAGCACAAAAAATCTATGAAGAATAACAAATCCAACAAATCCAAACAGAAATTCCCTACTACAAATCCAAATTACTCTCTTCACCATCATCTTCAATTAGGCATTGAGGAAAAATGATCCGATAGGTAAAATTTTCAATTCTAGTATTCTTAATATCCCTACTAGAGAAGAAAAACACAAAGCCAAACAACCATCACTTTCATCATTCAATGAGTATTATTTAATGCTCAGCTATTGTTCAGAAATAGAAATGAGTCAACACTTTTACCTAACAATCAAATTAGATTCTAGTCCAAAAGCGTTATTTCTCCTTGATGCAAATCCTTTAACACTATATAAATTTCTTATTCATGGCTTAATAGATACTAACTATCTAAAAGGCACCAATCTACTCTCAGAATTTCTCTTAGGACCAACTCATGCTATAAGAAATGATATGTCCCGTACAGGAAAAGGTAGAGAAGGAAAAGATAGAAAAATATTCATAAAAATATATAGTTCTCTTCTAGTATTCACCAAAGATAAAATATTAGTTCCAAATTATGCACTCATGGTTCTCGGAATATCAAAAAGGAACTATCCACCAAGAGATGGACCATTTGGTTGAAAGCTATCAGAAAACGAGGTCGAAGAACTTAATGCCAAATATTTTGCTCGAATACTAAGAAACACCGAAAAAATTGATACCCATGAAAAATATTTTATTAACTACAGAAGTGAGAATATTTTTATATATTCAAAGTATAGTCAAGAAATAAATGCTGAAGGATTAAGAGCAGTTCAGATTTTCGTAGGACCATTCTCGGATTTCTCTGGACAACTAGAACACCTGTCTCATAGGACAAAAGAAATAATATACATTTTCTTACACAATAATAAAGACAACAACTCTATAGATGCCATCTCCATAATAATAGAAGACAAAAAAGAGAGAAGATAAAGAAGAAAAGAAGCCAAAGGAATCCAATAAAGAAGATGAAATAATGGCATCCACCAGCTAAAGTAAGATGTAGATATTTGTGTCTTCTTGCAATAAGTGTGTAGAAAACGTAAGCCCTGATGTAAATTTCTAAGGGCATCAATAATGTTACAAATAATGTAATTATACACATAATAAGTGGACTATATTCCACTTAATACCCCTAGATATTACATTATTTGTAACATTATTGATGCCCTTAGAAATTTACATCAGGGCTTACGTTTTCTACACACTTATTGCAAAAAGATACAAATGTCTACATCTTACTTTAGCTGGTGGATGCCATTATTTCATCTTCTTTATTGGATTTCTTTGGCTTCTTTTCTTCTTTGTCTTCTTTCTCTTTTTTGTCTTCCATTATTATAGAGATGGAATCTGTAGAGTTGTTGTCTTTATTACTATGTAAGAGAATGCATATTATTTCTTTTGTCCTATGAGGCAGGTGTTCTAGTTGTCCGAAAAAATTCGAGAATGGTCCTTCGAAAATCTGAACTGCTCATAATCCTTCGGCATTTATTTCTTGACTATACTTTGAATATATCAAAATATTCTCACTTCTATAGTTAATAAAATATTTTTCATGGGTATCAATTCTTCCGGTGTTTCTTAGTATTCCAGCAAAATATTTGGCATTAAGTTCTTCGACCTCATTTTCTAATAGCTTTTGACCAGTTGGTCCACTCTTGGTGGATAGTTCTTATTTCGAGAACTATGACTGCATAACTTGGAACTAATATTTTATCTTTGCTGAATACTGGAAGAGAACTATATATTTTTATGAATATTTCTCTGTCTTTTCCTTCTCTATCTTTTCCTATACGGGACATATAATTTCTTATAGCACGAGCTAGTCCTAAGAGAAATTCTGAGAGTAGATTGGTGCCTTTTAGATAGTTAGTATCTATTAAGTCATGAATAAGAAATTTATATAATGTTAAAGGGTTTGCATCAGGGAGAAATAACGCTTTTGGACTAGAATCTAATTTGATTGTTGGGTAAAAGTGTTAACTCATTTCTTTTTCTGAATAATGGCTGAGCATTGAATAATGCTCATTGAATGATGAAAGTGATGGTTGTTTGGCTTTGTATTTTTCTTCTCTAGTAGGGATATTAAGAATATTAGAATTGAGAATTTTACCTATTGAAATCATTTTTCCTTAATGCCTAATTAAAGATGATGGTGAAGAGAGTAATTTGGATTTGTAGTAGGGAGTTTCTATTTGGATTTGTTGGATTTGATATTCTTCATAGGCTTTTTGAGTCTCTTCTCTGGTTGTGAATGACTTTTGTTGAATATTGGACTGTCCGGTGATAAAAGCAGAAACTTTGTGCCAATGGTCATAAATTTCTTTCATGGGTCCATTAAATATTGCATAGAATTTTGTCTGGGAAGATTTAGTAGTGTTATACTGTAGTGTTGGTGGAATGGATGACGAGTTTGGATTAGACGAAGATCCAATTGTTGATGTTGCTGAGGATGGTTCCATGATATTTTTGTTGTGTGATTCTGATGCTTGAACATTTCCTTCTAATTGAATAATTGTTGTTTCAAGTTGAGTTATTTCTTTTTGCTTCCCTATTATTTCATTCTTTCTCTCTTGGATTTCTTTCCTTTTGACTGCTATTTGCTCTATCATTCCTTTGATAATTTCTTCCATTCTCTTGTTAGAGTATCTGCAATTATGTTTTGTTCTGATTTTATGTATTTTACGATAGCTGGGAATTGTCTCAATTCTACCTGCCACCTTATTAGCCTTCCTTGATTGAAATTGTTTTTTATTTTATAGTGGATAAAACCTATAAGATATTTACTGTCAGTACGGAGTTCGAATTCTTTGGTGAGAAGTTTGATTCTCCATTTTCTTATTATTTTGAGACAAGCAAGTGTCTCTTTTTCATGTATAGGATATCTTGGCTCAGTTTTTGAGAAAGTTCTTGATATGTATTTGCATAGTATTGATTTTTTGACTTTTCAGTCTGTATATTGATTTTTTCTTTCATGCATCCAGCCCAAGTTTTTTGGGAGGCGTCTGTTTTCACAATCAAATAGTCATCACTTTGTGGATTGTATAGTTTTGGAAGACGTTTACAAGCATTTTTTAGCTTGTCTATAAGTATTAAATCATCATTACTCCAAGTCCATAAGATCTTTATACTTAATTTCTTTTGTAATAATCTTCTTTCTTTCGCTAAGAACTTAAAAAATCCTCGATCTGAAATGTAATTTAAGGATCCTGAGAACCTTCATAATTGTTTCCTATCTTCTAGTTTTGAAGGAAAACTATTTAGTTTTTCTATTACATTATCTTGTAATTTTAATCTCCATTTTCTAATATATAGTCAGTCCTAAATAGTCTATTCATTTCTAGCAATTATTGCTTTCTTTTTACTTAGAACTAATTCTTTTTCTTTGACTCTTTCTAAAACTAGTTTCAATTTTTTATAATGATCTTCTAACGAATTATTTATTTAGATTCATATATCATCTATATATACTAAGCAAAATTCTTCTAATCCTTTTAAATTTTTATCCATAAATCTTTGATAAATTCCTGGTGATTGTTTTAATCCATATGGTAATACTTTCCATTGGTAATACTTATGAGGAGGACATGTAAAAGCTGTTAATGGTTTAATATTTTTATATAACCTTAACTGCCAAAATCCTACTAAACCACCGACTTCCTCTAATTTTTTGAAGTATATAATATTTCCTAGGTAATTTGTAAGCATCTTTAATTATTGCTTCATTCATTTTAGTACAGTTTATTACCATTCTTCTTTTTTCTCATTTTATTTCATTATGATTCTCTACATAAAAAATAGGTACACATGTCTACTAGTAGATTCTTCTAGTATTCATTTTTCTATATCATCAAAAAAAAAAAAGTATTCCTTTTTCTAAGAGTTCAAAACACTCTTTAGTAAATTCTTCTACATCAGTTTTTGAATATGGAATTTTATTTTCTACATTTACTTCTTGATTAGAATCTTTTAGTCTTATTTCTATTAATTCTTCATTATTATTTTTGATTTGATCTAATGGATTATCACTACATACATCTTCTAATAATTTTTCTACTTCTTTTTATAATTCTATAGGTATACCTATCCTTTCATTTATAACCTTAAGTTTTTTAGTAATATATAATTTATTTAATCTTACTAATATTGGTATTTTTATAACAGTATTTTTCTGATTTTCATAAGATGGTGCGGTTAGTTCTATATGATGCAAGTACTGACAAAATGGTTGATATAATTTTAAAAAATTATTTTCTATTATTATAGGTAATCCTGATTCTTGTTGATACATTGATGGTACTGTAAATATATAATTTCTTATTTTTATTTTATTAAAAAATGATGCTTTCCATATAAGATATTTGCTTCCATCAGCAATTGATATCACTAGTGGTTTTTGTAGTTTATTCCCTTGAAATGGAATTCTAGCTGAAGCAAAACATAAAGTTTCTCCTGTATCTATATATGCATCATAGGACTTTTCTTTGTATTTTATTTCTATGAATGTACAATTTGGATTCGGTTTATTCATTTGAAGATGAATAATCTTCTTCCGAATGATAAGACTGACTACTATTAGATACAATTCATATATTTCTTCTATCTTAGAATCCGAATCTTCTACTGGTTGTAGATTCTTTTCTATTGCTATATTTAATATTTTTAGTTTTTTTTTTTTCAGTTTTCTTTTAATTAGGGCATTTATTTGCATAATGTCCTTCTTCGTTACATAACCAACATCTACATGTCTTTTTATTTTCAGGACAATACTTTTCTTTTTTACAGGGTAATTTTCTTTTAAAAAACTTTCGTTTTCTAAAGTTATTTTTTCTATAGTTGTATTTTTTATATTTGTTTCTCAGAAATTTCTTCCATCTGTATTTTTTTATTAATTTTCTTTTTCCTTTGTTACATCCATAATTATCAGGTATTCTAGGATTATTTTTACAACATAATTGTCCAGTAGGATGTTTAAGTTGGTTTTTTATAGATCGTTGCAAACATTGTTGAGCTATATAATTTTGAGTTATGTCTATGGCTCCTCCTTAAGTATGAGCTATTCTATTATTTGCTACTTCTGCCATATATATATATTTTATAGTTTTATTTAGTGGCTATGCTAATTTATTTAAATATGTTTGTTTATGTGCTTCTCTAGATTCTACAGGTAATTTATAATAGTATTTTTTAAATTCACATGTATTGGATTCTATATCACACATATTGCAAATTTGTATATTATTAAGATGTCATAAAGCTTTTTCAGCTTCAGCGGTTTCAATTGCTTTTTTCTTGTCTACGTCATCTTTTTGCTAGAAATTCTCTAGTATCTACTAATGTGAAGAAAACTTATGAGTTTGTTGTTTTATCTTTTAGTAAAATATCTATTTGTGCTTTTGGTAAATTTTGTAAATAGTATTTTACGGATCCTGTTACTTTGCAAATTACAAAAGTCCAAACTAGATTAAGATTAAAATCTTGAAATATTTTTTCTAATTGAAATAATAATCCTGTATTATTCATCTAAAGAGTTAAGACTTCTTCTTTATTCTGAACACAGTCTAGATTTAAAATATCTATATTAGTTTTAATTAATGGTGTATATTCATCGAAGAAATTTTTCATTTATCATTTTGTCTAGTATAACCTTTTTCATTTATATAATCATTATGATAAAATTCTCTTATCCTTTTATGACCTGAAGTTGGTTCTGGGATTTCTTCTAGTTTCATTCGAAATCGTAAATCATCTTCTGAATCATACCCATATACTACTTCCTCTTTATCATCATCTATGTTATAATTTCCATGTTCATAAGTTTATTTTTCTTCTTCAATAATTTTTAATTGAGATTAAAGTTGTCTAACTTCTGATATTTGGTCAGATATATTTTCTAATTCCATTATATAAGTCTACAAGGTGACTCTAAAGTGATTATTCTTTTGGTTTTGTAATAATAATTTCTTGATGAATGTTTGGGTATGGGATTATAGATTTTTCTTTTTCAGAATTTAATTTTTCAAATTTATATAATTCTTCATTTAATTTTTCTATAATATCTCCCCTCTCCTGATTAATTGTTTCATATTGATTTTCTAATAGATCTTGAAGATTTTTAAGACAATTTTTCGAATCATTTATTTCTTGATGTATGTCTTTTGATTTATGTTGATTTATATATTCATTTATTATAGAATAATAGGAATAATAAATTGAAACTTAGCATATACAAAATTAAAATTTAATGTATCGCTACATTTCGGAATACCCTTATGTACAAAAAATTTAGATAGATCATTAATAATAGTATATAAATTTGGGATAATTACATTTTTCCTACCTCAAGTCCCAAATTTTTAACAAGTTATTACCTCGAAAAAGTCAACCGTCAAAATTCATACCTCTCCGTTAAGTTTCCTAACAAAATCATACTTCCGTCAAAAAATTACATACGTGGCAGCAAATATTCTGTTAAGTGTGCACAGTCAGCGCCACGTAATCGACATGTCACCTGCTTACTTACCAAAAATGACACGTCATCATCTTCAACCTTTGTCCAAAAAACCGGCCACCACTTTGGGCGGAGCCGCCGGTCGGTAGTCGCCAGATTTCAAAAAATTTCATATGGCAGGACTCGTTTTGACGAGGTGAACGTCTTCGTGGTGTTAGATTTTTCAAATTTCGACACCACCACGAAGTTCACCTCGTCGAAACGAGTCTTTCCATCCAAAAATTTTTAAAATCCGGAGACTATCGACCGGCGGCTCCGCCAAAAGTGGCGGTGTTGGTGGCCATGGGTGGGTAATCGCCGGATTTTAGAAATTTTTAGATGGACGAACTCGTTTCAACGAGCAGAACGTCTAAGTGGTGTCGGATTTTTCAAATTTTGAACCGTTTGGTGTAGATCTAAGCTTAAAGGTGCGGTGGCCGAACCTTTAAGCTTAGATCTACAACAAAGGTTTAGAAATTTGAAAAATCCGACACCACCAAGACGTTCACCTCGTCAATGCGAGTCCGACCATATGAAATTTTTTTGAATCCGGCGACTACCGACCAGCGGCTCCGCCCAAAGTGGTGGCCGGACCACCCTGGTGGTCCCCGGAATCTGCAAATTTTTTGGATAAAGGTTGAAGATGATGACGTGTCATTTTTGCTGAGTAAGCAGATGACATGTCGTTTATGTGGCGCTGACTGTGTACACTTAACAGAATATTTGCTGACACAGGTAATTTTTTGACGGAAGTATGATTTTGTTAGGAAACTTAACGGAGAGGTATGAATTTTGACGTTGACTTTTTTGAAGTATGAACTTGTTAAAAATTTGGGACTTATCGGTTTGGGGATGAAAACGACTTTTTAAAGATAATTTAATGGCAAAAGAAGACTATCCATTCACAATAACTTATGAAATAGGATATGCCTTATCAATCAATCACCATAATATACAATTTAAAGATAAAGATAACATTTATTTAGAAGATCTATTCGGCGTCATAGCAAAAGTAGAAACAATAAAAACAACACCAATAAGTTCGGTATCTAGAATAGATAATACAATGATAAAAGAACAAATATTTCGTAGGCCAATCATGAAATTAATTAGAGATAATATTAATTATATAACAGAAGAGGAATCATCACCTTCTAAAAACAATGATATACAAAAAGAATTATCAAAATTAAATAATCATCTACTTACATATGAATCTAAATTAGAAAAAACATTATAAGGACTAAACTTTAAATTTATAAAATTTATAAGGATTAAGATATATTATTAAGTAAAAACAAAACAAAAAAGATAAATGTGGGTCCCATTTGTAAAAATTAATTAAGAAAAAAGATACTCCGAGAGTTTTTGGAAACGGTATTACGTGTTCACCTTTTAAGGTTAACATGTATAAAAATAGTACACCCATGAATAAGATTTTTCTCAAATCATCGCCACATCTCGATAATACACCTATAATAACTAATGCCACTTGTCCGAGTGGTTATCCGCATGAGTTTTTATCCAGGAGTGTCGACCGAGACTGTATGAGTTTGGAGAGGACCGTCTCTATAAATGTAATTCAAAAGATAAATGCTTTAAACATAATAACATGGGATTGATCTATATTCAATTCAAAATCATCTCATCAGTTTCGAATCGTGTAGCATAATTATGATTAAATGTTATTCTCTCAGTCTGTCAATATATATTTTTTAAGCTATTGACATAAAGAATTAGATGAAAGGTAAAATTTAACAGATTTTAATCTAAATTAAACATAAAAATCATCTATTTTGATATAAAATGAAAAGTTTAAATAAACATGTATTTCTAGATGGTGGGAGTCAAAATCAGAGATCAATCGATTGATAGCATTGCCAAAATGCATGTATTTGATGAGTTTTATTTCTTTATTTTATAGGTACCTATCGACATGGTTTTTGATGGATGTGGCATCAACAATCCCATTTGAGACATTAGCATGGATGTTCACTGGCAAAATGAACGGAGGGCTTTCCTACTCCGCTTTAGGAATTCTCCGGTTTTGGCGTCTCCGTCGTGTTAAACAACTCTTCACCAGGCTTGAGAAGGACATCAGATTTAGCTACTTCTGGGTTAGATGTGCCAGATTATTATCTGTAAGTATATATCATATTGTTATTAGGAATGATAAAAAGTCATTGGGGCCAACTGAGAATGATCAAATCTATATTCAAATCGAACTGATTCGGTCGGCTTAATTCGTAAATGGTCGATTTCGATTTCGATTAATTCTCGGTTATCGGTCAGTTCGAGAGAAAAAACCGGGTCAGACAGCCAATCAATTGGAATATTCAATTTGTCGAACCGATTCGTGCCCAACCATTTGCTAAAACAATTCCAGCCGATTTTTTCACTGATTACATTGAAATATTTTGTAGGTGATATTATTTCTAGTCCATTGTGCTGGATGTTTCTACTACATGCTAGCTGATCGGTACCCTCATCAAGGAAAGACATGGATTGGATTGGCAATCCCAAATTTCAGAGAAACGAGCCTTTGGATTCGATATATTTCCGCAATGTATTGGTCGATAACCACCATGACAACCGTAGGCTACGGCGATCTCCATGCCGTTAACACTGCGGAGATGATCTTCTTAATATTTTACATGCTCTTCAACCTTGGTCTAACTGCCTACTTGATTGGTAACATGACCAATTTAGTCGTCGAAGGGACGAGACGTACCATGGAATTCGTAAGTTAAATTGTTTCTTTCTTCTAACTTCACTTGAACAATTGTCGTGTTAAGTTAAACTCATGAAAAATTTCTCTTCTAGCGATAAGTATTTCACGAAGAAAATTGAATCAAACCGAGCTGAATGGTTTGATTTGGTAATCAGTTGAGTTTTTATTATGAAAATTTTAAAAACTGCAGTTGATTTATCGGTTTGGGGATGAAAACGACTTTTTGTCAGTCCTGTCAAACAATTCTAGCAATGTGCATTTTAGTTTTTCGTAAATCGATCAAAATCGACAAAATTGAGTCGAATCAAAGCGGTTTGGCCGGTTTGTTGGGAATAATCGGACCTCATTTCATTAACCTAGCTTTAGAAATACATTTCATCTTACAGAATACTGATTTCTAATTGATGAACAGAGGAATAGCATTGAAGCTGCATCGAATTTCGTGTGTCGAAACAGGCTGCCTCCAAGGTTGAAGCAACAGATTCTAGCTTATATGTGTCTGAGGTTTAAGGCTGAGAGCTTAAACCAGCAAGGCCTAATCGAACAACTTCCCAAGTCGATCGGAAAAAGTATCTGTCAGCATCTATTCCTCCCAACTGTCGAAAAAGTTTACCTCTTCAAAGACGTTACCAGGGAAACACTTTTGCAATTGGTAAGCTTATTGTTATCTGATCAATGATCATTATTGACAATTAGTCCCCATATTTATACACGAAATCTATATTGGTCCTCATTCTTTGAAATTTCAAAATAAGTCTTTGTTGTAACTTGTAGTATAGAGACTAGAGTTATACAATGTATTGTATAGAAGAAAAATACCAAAAAGGGCCATTGAACTTATTAAATTATACGGATTAATACTGGGTTTATTGAAAATTTCAAGGACTAATTTTTTGTCCTAATTTGATTCATTGCCTAATTACACAATGTTATGGATGATTAGGTGGCAAATATGAAGGCGGAGTACTTACCACCTAAAGAGGATGTTATAATGCAGAATGAAGCGCCAGACGACGTTTATTTGTTGTATCGGGACAAGTAGAGATAATTGATTGCGAGATAGATAATGAGCATGTTGTGGGAACTCTACAATGTGGAGACATGTTTGGAGAAGTTGGCGCGCTTTGTTTCAGGCCTCAAAGCTATACGTTTCGGACAAAGATACTTTCTCAGCTTTTGAGGGTCAAAACTAGCAGTTTGATAGATGCGATGCAGACTAAACAAGAAGACAATATTGCCATCCTAAGAAATTTCCTAAAGGTAGAAGAATGGTCCTGTTTAGTTAGAAGAAATTTCTCTAGAATGGTGAAAAAAATGCTCTTAGAAGCAGTTTAAATTTTAGAAAATTTTTTTTCTTTCTTTCTAGCATTTGATGATTATACCTAAATCTGCAGCATCATAAAAAGATTAAGGATCTGAATATCGGGGAATTACTGGTAGAGGGTGGAGATGAAGAGGGGGATTCGAACTTGGCTTTCAATTTGCTGACTGTTGCGAGCACCGGAAATGCAGATTTTCTTGGAGAACTTCTAAGAGCTAGATTGGATCCTGATATTGGAGACTCTAAAGGAAGAACTCCATTGGTAAGTATTGCATCTGAAATCTAAACTTCATAATCAGCAAATGCTAATGTACGAATTGCTATAAAAACTTCCCTGGCTTCAACTATCTTCTGTATCTATAAATAAAGTTTTCTAGTTTGTCATATCTTGCTATTATGGTTGAGATCTTATCTTGAGCTGTAAATTTATTACTGAGGCCTATTATACAACATAATAATATAATCCTAGGACATTAATTTGAAGAACCGAACAATATTCCTAGGATTTTAATTTGAAGAACATAACAAAATCGTAGGACTTGAATAAATTGTTGTTTTCTATTGTGATCTGGATCAGCACGTAGCAGCATCGAAAGGGCACGAAGAGTGTGTGTTAGTACTCCTAAATCATGGCTGTAACATACATTTAAAAGGTAACTAATTTCAAATTAGTACGGTTTGCCCTATTTGAAATGTAATGAATACCCATGTTGATAATTATATATGGATTATATTTGCAGATATGAACGGAAACACGGCCTTGTGGGATGCTATATCGGCAAAGCACCATTCAATTTTCCGAATCCTATATCATTGTGCAGCAATTTCCGACCCTCACATTGCTGGTGACCTTCTATGCAATGCTGCAAAGAAAGGTGATTTAGATGTAATGAAAGAACTCCTTAAACATGGATTAAATATCGACACGAAAGATCGACATGGAAAGACTGCCATACAAGTAGCCATGGCAGAGAACCACGTCGTCATGGTGAACTTACTTGTCTTGAATGGTGCTGATGTGATTGATGAAAATACGTACAAATTCTCTTCGACAACTTTGAATGAAATGTTGCAAAATAGAGAGGTTGGACATCGGATTACGGTGCCTGACAATGAAGAGCTTTCGAGGGATATTGGAGGAGAGTGTGAACGAGTTAACAGTGGAAAAAAAATTCATTCGAACAAATTATGCACGAGTTAGCATTTACAGAGGACATCCTAATGGGTGCACAGAAGCTGGGAGGCTAATAAGGTTGCCAGATTCATTAGATGTGCTTAAGCGCGTCGCAGGTGAGAAGTTTGGGTTTGATGCGAGGAACACCATGGTGACAAATGAAGAAGGATCAGAAATTGACTCTATTGAAGTAATTAGAGATAATGACAAACTTTTCATATTTTAATTCCCCTTATTTTTTTTTTTGTACATTTCAATTACAGATACATCATTAAAAATGAAAAAGTAACTATATGTACCAAAAACAATATCTACTTTAATCAAGATAAATATTTGTCTACCTTGATAAGATGGATAATATAAAAGTGAAATGAATGTTTCAAGTGTATTGTTGGTGCAAACTGCCTGTGTGAAGAAAACCGTGTTACCCGATCCTGTTAGCACAGGTTTGCAGCAATTTGTGTAAGTTGGCTATTTTCGTCAAAATCATTATGCAGAATATTTGATTCCTTCCTACAGCACAAACCACGTGTGGAAACCAGTAAATTACAGAATCCTTATGGTGATATGATTTGGTTTGATTTAAATATGGATTTGATCTTCCTAATCCATGAAGAAGACTTGTTTAATTCCTAATCTAAAAAGGAATTAAATTAAAAGGAGGATTCTTATGCAGGACAATTCCTAATCTAAAAAGGAATAGATTTCAGAAAAAGAGAGTTATATTCCTATTCAGTAAAGAAGTCAATACAGTTTCTATTCTAAAGGGATTGACTTCCGATTTAATGAAGGAGAAGAAAACCTATTCCGATTAGGAATGTGATTGCCGTTTTGGTTAAGGAGTCTTATTCATAATGGGGCTGCATCAAGTATAAAAGGCAAAAGACATAATTGGCTAGATGATCCTTTCACGCTTCTTAAAGAGAGTTAAGAAGATCACTTAGTAGCTAGGCGAGTTACGAGAATAGTGGAGTGTTAGGCCCGCGTGCATCTGAAAAAGGGTCGCTTGAAGTCCATACCCGGTTGGTGTGGCGGTGTACATCTGAAAAAGGGTTGCGTCAAGTCCTTGTCAGGCGGATAAGGCGTGAAGTCCATACCCGGTTGGTGTGGCAGCGTATATCTGAAAAAGGGTTGCGTTAAGTCCTCTCCAGGCGGGAGCAGGCAACATTGTAAGTCCTAATAGGCGATTAGGCAGTTTAGGTAAGCAAAGAGTACACTTAGGAAAATAGGAGATAGGTTATAGATTTGCGAATTGTAACCACGATTATTGTCCTATTGTTTCAAGTATAGTGGAATGCTGTTTACTTCTGGGCGTGGCCTCGCAGAGTAGGGAAACCGAACTGCGTTAACAATTCCCTGTGTTATTTACTTTATCGTACTGTTTGTTATTCTGTGCTAACGTGAACCTGTTAGCACACCCGTTTATTCTGTGCTAAATTTCCGCTGCGAGCACAGTTGCGATTATCTGTCGAAACAGGTCGGACTACGTACTTTCAAGTGGTATCAGAGCGGGCTCAAGAAAAGCTTCTTGGGAAAAGATCTTGTGATATCCGACAATGGATGACAGAATTGAAGAGGGAGGTTCAACTATTCGCCCTCCTTTACTTACCGATTCCAATTATGACTATTGGAAACATCGGATGAAGTGGCATCTGAAAAGCCACGGTGAAGATATCTGGCGTGCCACACAGAACCTGTGGACACAGCCTACTGTCACTGTTAATGGTGTTGTAACACTGAAGAGCGAAGACCAGTGGAGCACAGCAGAATCAGCCAACTGTACAGCGAACAGCAAAGCTGTTAGCATAATCCAATGTGCTGTCCGTCCAAGTGTGTTCAAGATCATACAGAATCTTGAGACTGCAAAGGAATCATGGGATGCACTTCAACTCACCTATGAAGGGACGAAATCAGTTCGTCAATCAAAGCTGCACCTCATAGCAACCAGGTTTGAAACTCTAACTATGTCTGATAATGAATCAATTGCTGATTTTGAAAAGAGTCTGCGTTGCATTGCTAATGAATCTCTTGCTCTTGGCGAGGAAATTCCGGATTCTAAACTCGTGAGAAAGGTGATGATTTCTCTACCGGAAAAGTTCAGTTCAAAGATGGATGCAATAAGTGAATCTACTGACTTCGAGAATCTACGGTTTGATGATCTAATGGGAAAGCTCAGAACCCATGAGATGACTTTGGCTATGAGGAATAAAGATAAGTCTACATCGAAAACTAAATCTGTTGCGTTTAAAACTGAAGTGGAAGATGTATCTGCATGCTCAAGTGAGCAACTATCATTCCTCGAGCAGCTGGCATATTTAATGAAGAATATGGGGAACATAAATAAGGAGTCCAGCAAGGCAGAATTCAAGGATTTTTCTGCATCAAATTCCCAGAAGGATAACCGAAACTTCCGAGCAAAGAATGAGTCAAGAAGTGATCAAAGGTTTAAAAAGGGAGAATCCAGTAAAGGAAGAACCATGTTTGAGAAAGAAAAGACACAGTGCCATGCATGTCAAGGTTTTGGTCACATTGCTGCCGAGTGTGCTAACACTCTGAAAAAACAGAATAAAGCCTTCGTGTCAACATGGAGTGATGGAGAGTCATCTGAAGACAAGTCTGAATCCAGTGGTAGTGAAAGTGAGTTTCCAGCCTGTAAAGCTTTTACAGCTCTTGCATCTGTGAGCACAGCCCGTGAACCTGTGAACACAGAATCTGTGAGCACAGTAGAGAACTCAAGTTCAGAAGAAGATTCAGATAGTGACTACGATGGAGACATACATACTGCATACAAAGACCTTCTTGGAAAAATGACTGAATCTCTTAGAATCAGTGTCGGACTTGCTGACGAAGTAAAGAAACTGACAGCTGAAAAGAAGGAGTTCATTGAAGAGATTGGTAAGTTGAAAACTGAATTGTCAAAGTCTAAGAAGAAACTTGATGAAGCCAACTGTGTCCTAGGAAAGAAGCTTAATGATGTTGGGATTGGCGACAAATCATCAAAAATTGAAAAAGGAAGCTGCAGTTCTGGGCGTGCTAACAGGGTGACTAAACACAGAATTATATGTCACTATTGCAACAAACCCGGGCACATTCGTCCTAAGTGCTATGTCTTACAGAATGATATTCGAAACCTCGTTGCCTCAAAACAAAGAAGACATCCAAGGAAAAAGGTTGATATCATCAATCACTCTCAACATCGTATTTGGGTAAAGAAGGAATATTTGAGAAGCCTTATGTGCAAAGTCTCACCAAAAAGGGCAGCTGATCGGAATGATGAATCTGGAATTGGTCAACTTCTGTCTAATGATAACACACCTAGTGTGGGAGCATTAGGGTCGGAAGGTGTTAATAGTAACGAAAACACACCTAGTGTGGGGGCGTTGCCTGTTAGCACAGACACCGGGAACACTCGGGAATTCATACCTGCTGTCTCAAACCAGAATATGTATCCATCAACAAGAGCTCAAAAGAATCATTCGTCTAAAGAGATCCAAATTGGTGGCCTTAAGAAAGGTGTGTTGACTGTCTACCGTGACAACACCAGTGCTGTAAACTTATTGAAAAATCCAGTACAGCACTCCAACTTGAAACACTTCCAAGTTCGTCACAACTTTATTAAAGAACCTGTAGAAGAGAAGAAAGTGGCATTGGATTATATCTCAACCGAAAAGCAAATAAAGAAGCTAGATGCAAGTCGCTTTGAGTTCTTGAGAGGAGCTCTCGGACCTTGCTCCACGACATGAGAGTTGAGATAAGTGTTTCTCCACTGTATATACCATTTTAATTATTGTTTTGGTTATTCCTTTTTGAAAAAAAAGAAAAAAAGAAGAAAAAAAAAAAAGAAAAAAAAAAATTTAGTGTGCGTTCCTACTGTTAGGGAACAATGTTTGGACTGTGACAATGTTGAACATCCAAGGAGAAAGCCTACTGAGTTTATGAGAAGTCTCTGGTTTGCCTGTCGTTGTGGATCCTGTTAACACAGCGGATCCAGTTATTGCTGAAACCTAATGGCAACCCTCAAGCTGAGGGGGAGGCTCGTGCTAAGGGGGAGTTCCTTCATTCTCGTATTGAGGGGGAGCTCCATGATCAGAATGCTGCAGCTAAGGGGGGGCTTTCTGACTTTTATTTGAGACTCTCGTTCTATTCGCTCTTTGTGTAGTACCTTTGGCCAAGGTACAATTATTTTGATCATTCTACTAAATTGTTCTCTTCTTGAGGTGTTTTGGCGATTTATTGACAAAAAGGGGGAGATATTGGAAGGCGTTAATCTGATGGCCGATCGATACTGTGTTACCTGGAGTCTGTGAACACAGTTCTGCCATTGCACTTTACTAGTTTCCGTTTGATCACATGAAGTGAAGATTTGTTGTGCTGCTTACCACGGAAGGTTTTGTCAAAAATGCCAAAGGGGGAGATTGTTGGTGCAAACTGCCTGTGTGAAGAAAACCGTGTTACCCGATCCTGTTAGCACAGGTCTGCAGCAGTTTGTGTAAGTTGGCTATTTTCGTCAAAACCATTATGCAAAATATTTGATTCCTTCCTACAGCACAAACCACGTGTGGAAACCAGTAAATTACAGAATCCTTATGGTGATATGATTTGGTTTGATTTAAATATGGATTTGATCTTCCTAATCCATGAAGAAGACTTGTTTAATTCCTAATCTAAAAAGGAATTAAATTAAAAGGAGGATTCTTATGCAGGACAATTCCTAATCGAAAAAGGAATAGATTTCAGAAAAAGAGAGTTGTATTCCTATTCAGTAAAGAAGTCAATACAGTTTCTATTCTAAAGGGATTGACTTCCGATTTTAATGAAGGAGAAGAAGACCTATTCCGATTAGGAATGTGATTGCCGTTTTGGTTAAGGAGTCTTATTCATAATGGGGCTGCATCAAGTATAAAAGGCAGAAGACATAATTGGCTAGATGATCCTTTCACGCTTCTTATAGAGAGTTAAGAAGATCACTTAGTAGCTAGGCGAGTTACGAGAATAGTGGAGTGTTAGGCCCGCGTGCATCTGAAAAAGGGTCGCGTGAAGTCCATACCCGGTTGGTGTGGCGGTGTACATCTGAAAAAGGGTTGCGTCAAGTCCTTGTCAGGCGGATAAGGCGTGAAGTCCATACCCGGTTGGTGTGGCAGCGTATATCTGAAAAAGGGTTGCGTTAAGTCCTCTCCAGGCGGGAGCAGGCAACATTGTAAGTCCTAATAGGCGATTAGGCAGTTTAGGTAAGCAAAGAGTACACTTAGGAAAATAGGAGATAGGTTATAGATTTGCGAATTGTAACCACGATTATTGTCCTATTGTTTCAAGTATAGTGGAATGCTGTTTACTTCTGGGCGTGGCCTCGCAGAGTAGGGAAACCGAACTGCGTTAACAATTCCCTGTGTTATTTACTTTATCGTACTGTTTGTTATTCTGTGCTAACGTGAACCTGTTAGCACACCCGTTTATTCTGTGCTAAATTTCCGCTGCGAGCACAGTTGCGATTATCTGTCGAAACAGGTCGGACTACGTACTTTCATGTATAATCTTCTCTCATAATCTAACTTGTCAGTATGTAAGAAACACAAGCAACCAGCACCTACATTAATTGAACCAGAAACTGTGGCCATGTCTAATTCAAACAGAAGTATGGTATAGACTATGAAGAGACACATGCCCCTGTTGCTCGCCTCAATATCGTAAGGATATTGATTTCTGTAAGGAAATTGATTTCTCTTGCAGAAAGTAAAGACCGGATGCAATATCCATATATTTCCATACGAGTTTTAATCCAAGGAAAATTCTAGTACTTAACCTTCACCAAGGTCGGTCAAGAAAAAAGGTTATACATAATGAAGGTGAATATCCGACCTTTCTATATATGTTCTGCCCTATTTTAATCTTTTTTATTTTGCTAACATCTTCTCTTTTTCTATATATATTCTTATTGTTTCTCATAGCCCTTCAACACAGCTTAGAAATCATTGATATGAGTCATTCTTGAAACTTAGTCGAGACTCCGGATTTTACATGAGTCCAAAACCTCGAAACTCTGACTAGAAGGTTGTACAAGACTATCTAAAGTTCATCCTTCCATTGGAGATATAAGGAAGGAGGCTTATTGAGTTCAACTTGAGATATTGTGTATCTCTTGTCAGTTGACCAGACTTCAATAATTTGGAGTGTCTTGAAGTTTTTATACTCGCAGGATGCTCGATAATAAAGAAGTTTCCAAAGACAATTGTCGAAGAAGAATTTTAAAAGAAGCTCGATAGATATAAGTGGAACTGCAATTGGAAACTTTCCCTTTTCCGATTTTCTTATGATGGAAAAACCTTGTTACACTAATTGTTAAAGAGTGCAAAAGGAAGCTCGCCCACATCCTGGAAATTGCTCGGTCTCTCCGCTCGAGATAGCATATGCATTTGTTGTTAAGTTTGTCTTTGTTGGTGGAATTGAATCTGACGGAGTGATTTTTGTAAAGGGAAAATTGAGATTTCGGCTTCAAATTCTCCCACCGGTCCACTTCAAGTGTCACGTAATGAAATTTATTTTAGCCGAGTTCAAGTATTGTCTTATGAAATTCCTGCATATTTGATTTTTTTCTCCCGTTTTACCCTTACACTTATTTCAATAAATATTTCATTTTAAATAAATATTTATAATTTTTAAATAATAAATAACTAATAAATATGTAATTTTTTTTATTATTAATTATTTTTTTAAAATTTTTAACTTTTATTACGCGACACTTCAAGAACAACAAGAGTAAATAGTAAATTGATATTGAACCAATATCTGAACTGATTGATGTGATTTGGCCTAGTCAAGAAAGAGAAATATAGAATCCTAATGGTAGGATTCACAGCCAAAGTGTTAGTAATTATTGTGACACTGACACCAAAGATGACACACACTGCTCACTGGTTGATTTTAGTTGTACAGTCTGATTGCAACATCCCACACAAATAATGCTTCTATTATAAATTTTTAGATTTAAGTAGTAATTTTTTTAATATATATTTCACGTGTAAATGTAGTATTTTGAAAGGCTTTCAATTAATTTTCATATTTTTTTTTCAAAAAAAATCATATTAATAATAAAAAATTAATTCAACGAATAATAAAAAGTTAAAGAAAAATAAGTTGCATAAATTTCAGAATGTTCAATGTATAAATAACTTGATAAATTATATTAACGGCAATCTTCATGCATATTATTCATTTATAAAATATCACATTTCTTATGTTATTTTTTCAAATTAAATTTTTTTCCCGTATATTTTAAAACTATAAATATGTTACATAGAAAATATGGTGAGAAAATTATTCTTTAATAAATAAAACTAAAATTAAATAACATTAAAGAAACTCTTTTTTTTTTTAAGATAGATCAAAAAAACATTGAACTTCACAAAAAAAAAATATTAATAACAGCACTTTAAAGATAACTAATAGTTTATTAAAAAGGATAATTAAGTCTATTCTATTAAATCCCTTAGCAATAGCACAGAGACTCTAGGAATCGGAAAACACCTGCACAACTCCGATATCAACTTCAAGAGCACGGCAAGATCTAAGCGTAAAAATAAATGTAAACGGCCAGCATTCAAAAAGATTAAATGCATCTTTATATCAAAATTAGTAAAAAGTTGCACTAAAATCTCCATTAATAGTAATATCTCTATGTTATCAAATAAATCAAGAATAAGGTAGTTAATAAAAAGACTAAACTAAACATTATTGAAGCTCCTTGAGTGGTATGGGGGGCTACTCTGAGCAAAAGTCCAAACATCCTTGTTCAAACAGTCGACTGAATGCATCCATCTGCGCCCTCTTTAGTACCAATCCGATCTCAACCCCGCCTTCCTCATCTCTACTTTCAGCCCAGTGATATCGTACTCGATTTATCGATATGAACCCATTCCGTCTTCTTCAGGCACCCAATACCGAAATCCGTCTTATAGACGTCAAATTTAGGAGAACCTGCAACTTTGAGAAAAATTCTAGATGGTCCAGACGATGGTCGTACACCGGTTATAAGATTAACAAGCTTCTCAATCTCCTTCAATGCACCAGTATTTTCTATTTCCCTAGCACAGTTCCTTACATTTCTTGCTGCCACGGCAAGTCCATTAGGTCCCGATAGCTCACTTCTATCAACATTGGTAAGAAGTGCAGCTAAGCAGTTTCCAAAATATCCATGGGATAATGAGATTCCAAAACGGTTCCTACAATCCGCCCAAAAGCCAAGAGAGCAGTTTTTTTCAGTAGCTCCTATTGATTTAATAAAACATACCCACACAAAAGAACATGCTACCACATAGGAAGAAAAATGGACCATGCCATTATCAGTACTATTGTTTGAGATATATTGTTTTAACTTCCCAATATGGGTTTTGTTCAGCACGAAAGTAGAGCGAACTTTGTCGTGGTCCGGTGTTGGGCTGATTTCACCTACCAAATTACTAGAATCATGATCCTTCCAGTACTTGTGCAGCAGTTTGGACTCAAACTCGTAAGGATCTTCAATTTCGCCCCTGTTAAATGACGGCATTAGAAACTTATCAATTTCAGTAACACCATTGGATTTGCATATCGAAGCCCAGGCTTTCATAAAGTTTTGAAAGGCCCTCCCATCAGCTACAACATGAAGAAAGTTGATCCCAATACAAAATCCCTGATTTGGAAACAGGGTAACCTGAACCGCAAGAAGAGGATCAACTCGTGTGCCATCAGCTGACACACGTGTGGAGCGCATCCTCGGAACAAAAGGGTGCAAAACCCTAGCATCTTTTGCCTGGTCAGTTATGACATGGTCGAAATTGCCTCCTGAATATTGAGCAACACTGAAAGAAACTGAATCCCCTTCAGTAAAGAGAATATGCGGCTTTTGTTGCGGCGGAGGGAGGATTAAGTTAGAAACGAGAGGGTAAAAGTACTGCAATGTCAAAGAGAGGGAGGATTTGAGCAATGGGATTGTTGTTTCAGTGAAGTGCTCAAGTGAGTGATGAGGGTATGCATAGAAAAACAGGCGTTGCACGCTTTTAAATAGCCATGGAAGGTCAAGGAATGTGAGAGGCAGAGTGACGGGAGACGGAACGGAACCTGGTGGAGGAGATACCTGGAATTCATCAATAATTTTTATCTTATGCTCCATAGCTATGCCTTCCTGATTAAGGAGGAGAAACCTGGAAATATGCAAATGCCTTGTTTTGAAGAAAATGATTCTCAATTTTATCTTACCTATAAACTTGTAAATAATACATACACCGTTGTCAGGGATAAAAAACGTTCCAAAATAGATATTTCTAATATATGGTTCTGCTAGCTTCCACATGTTTATCATGATTGTATTTGAAATCTATTGCTGACAGTACGTACTAGCAATTGACAGAAGGCCCCCCATACATAGTTCTCTCTTCTTTTCAATAATTAGGACACAGAAGCAATTGAAGGCATCTAAGGAAGCTTGGAGATTTTTCAGAAGAAAAAGGATGAGTCTGAAGCAGTTGGAGAGTTGGGGGGATCAAATTGGAAAACTGAAAGGACCTCAACAGAGCTCGTACTTTATGTTGAGGACCATTTAGTTACTAATTAAAAGTTGGAAGAGCTTAAAACTCAAAACCAACAAGTATTTGACGGAAATATCATAGAATTCAATGGAAACGTTTGAACCCAATGATAAAGAGACAAAAGTTGAGGGAAACGTCAAAATGAATCATCAGAAACGATGATTTCATCGTTAGAACTCATCCTAGTTTGACACTCAATGCATTTGACGGAAACCACTTGATGGTTACTCGAACCGATGGTTCAAACAATGATTTTGACGGACTGGTTCATTGACGGAAGTCATGAAACGACCAAACGCCCTATGGGTTCATTAAATGTAATTGACGGAAATATCGGTTTGCTTTCGATCTTTGCAGGAAACTCGGTCCAACTTGACGGAGTTGAGTCTAACGTTTGTTCAGAGAAGTCCACTGTTCAAACTAATCAAATTAGGGTTCAGGAAAAGTGAAGAACTTGGCGAAACTTTGCAGACCTATAAATCAGTGTTGACAAATTGGCAGAGAATAATGATAGAGGCGTTTTGATCTAAAACCTTAGGATATTCAACATCGGCTATCAATTTGGTAATAATTTCACTTTTTCTCTCCTAGGGTTCATCTTACTCTGTTAAATTGGGCATTTTTCTATATCGTTTAATTTCTTTAAATTTATTTTATTTTGAGTCTTAGTTAGGATATTATTACTGTTTGGTAGCAAATGTCGAGTGGAATATGCTGACTCGTGGTATGACCACTCGAATAAGTAACTGAGTTCATCACAACATCCACAAAATACTGTGAGAACTTGCATAGATGATTCCTAGTTTGTGAGAATATTCAGAAGACAAATAATGAGGAGCTAATTTGGGCAGAAATTGTGGACTTCAGGATAACTTGAAGAGCAAGTCATGTGTCGCACACAAAGTGTTCGATGAAAAATGAACATGAAAACTGTTCCTGTTTGTTCAAGACTTGGTTCGAGTATTTGTAATGTACACTCTAAGAATTTGGCACAGGATGCAAGATGGAGTAAATGCAGTAACAAGATCATTTTCTTTTTGCAGTTTTTTCACTCTTAGTTAACTAGGACTAGTTGTTATCCATGTCGGCTTGTTGCAGGATAAAGTTGTTATTTTTACTTGATGCTTTTTCGTTTTCGAGCCAATGGATGCTCTTGTGTAATCAAATGGCACCACCTGGATGGCATGTTAGGACAAAAACTACTAGGGTTTCGTGTAGGAAGTAGATATAAAAGCTCTTGTAAGGCCACAATTTCAATTATTTTCATTCAGAACTCTTTATTTTCTTGTTTACTGTGTTTTTTGCTTTCTCTCTCGCATCTTCTCCCTCAGTTTAATGCTTGATAAAAGCTCTAAAAATTGCTCCTAGTAGTGATTATTGAGGATTAAATCTTCTCTCTTCAAATATAGAATAGTTGTAGATAGGTTACTCTTTGTTATTTTCTGGAAAAACAAGCACAACTCTGTTCTAGGCTGCTGCCGGAAAAGATCACTGTTTGTGTGACTTTCCTACAACGGTGACCGTGATTGATATTCCAGCAAAGAGGGTGTCCTACAATCATATTCGTCCATATTATTCAATATGATGCTGCAAGAATTTCTTCGTTTCAACTAGAGCATCTGAGTAAGAGAATGATGGTTTCAAAAAAAACTTGTTCCGGAAACCAAAGCTGAGGAGTTGATAAAAGGAGGCTACTTTTTTTCACAATTTGTTGGTTGCTCAATCTTTCAACAAATTGAAAGTCACTAGCAACAGGTACAAGCTCGCATTTATTTTCAGAATTGTGCACTAAATTTTTTCCAAAATCATTCACAAAAATTTAAATTCTTCCAGACGTGTTATATAGTTATCATTTAACTATTGATTTTGTTCAACAATAAATAATATACTTATTATGATACTTTTTTTCAATCACAATGCGTTAGTACGGGGTTGAACACTAGTTTATTTATACTACTGGATTCGGGCACTAGCTAGCAACTACTATTTTGGAGTCAAAGAAAGTCAAACTGGCTGAGTAGAAGGAGAGAAAGAAACGACTTAAAGCCCAAATCAAAATTGCATCATTATGCTAGTAACAAAACCTAATTCGATCCTTTTCTCAAGAATACGACATGCTTCTATTAAGTTTCCTGTCTAATTCTCTCTAGAGTGATTCCTCAAAAATACAGAGAGCAGTTTCGTTGAATAAGAAATCGATATATTAATCGCAAAGGATTGAGAATGCTGGCAACTAATCCTCATGATTCTACTTGTCTTTTTCACGTTAAAATGTTTAAATATCATACTGCTGATGAATGATGAATTGGAATCCACGAATGAAAATGCTAATCCCAGTAAGATAGAATTAGAGCGTCAGCTGTAACTTTTGTTGTTGAAGTTTAGTGGCTAATCAATCAGTTGGCTCGTTTCATGATTCGGATCATCTCGGTAAACGGGTCGGAGCATAAGATGTGGATTTGAAGCTACGGTTCGTATTTCTTAATTAAACCCACTTAAAGCATATGTTGGGCACACTACATAAAGTAGTGTTATTTTGAACTAATGCTCTGCTATTACAAACAAGCTTACATCTTGACAACTATCGGATATAAGGTAACTTCTTAACAAGGTTACAACTCGCTACGTTCTGAACAATCCTGCATTTCAGAAAGCTCTCAACAAGCCTACAACTTTATCAAACTTTATGGGCAATTGACACAAAAGTTTGAAACCTGAGCTAGTAGCCTACATTTTAATCTGGGGATTATGTGTAATTGACATGGTTCAACTTGGCCACATTATAATTAATTAATAATATTCCTTCTTTGTCAAAAGAAGTTAGATGCACGAAAGCGGAATCGAAACAAAAATCGATACTTAACACACGAATCGAATCACACTGGTTGTTGGTATACAATTTTGTGTTTTCTGGGCCAGAGTTATGTGTGGTAGTAGATTAGTTGTATGGTTACTGACTTTTGCATGTCGTCAATTTTGTGTTCAAGTGGCCAACTTGATCAATAATAATGTATAATGCCGTCCAAAATGGGACCACAGTTTGGTGATTTCGATATTTATATATTGACTTTGAGTTATAAAACCTTTTAACTGGCTACCCAGATCATATATATCATATTTCTCTTCTTGAACCAATTCGCATAAATATTGAAAGATCTAAAATATCTTAGTCGAAAAAAAACCCTAATTCCCCGAGTCAGATTGTCGAGAAATTGTCATGTTTGGACGTTTGTTACAGAGTCAACAAAAATGACTGCCGATTTTTAGGCTGGAAAATTTCACAGAATATTAGGCTGGAAAATTATGGGAAAGTCAATGATAAAAAAAAGGAAAACATATGCATATATATATACACACATGTATATATTGAATTAAAAGAAGCAACCACTGTAAAGGCTTCCATGAGCACCATCATATCCTCTTCTTCTTCATTTCATTCGAAAGAAAACAAACGATTGCAATGGAAATACGATGTTTTCGTTAGTTTTAGAGGAGAAGACACTCGAAAGAGTTTTGCGGATCATCTATTTGCAGCATTTAAACGGAAAGGAATTAATGCATTCAGAGATGATCAAAAACTTGAAAGAGGAAAATCGATCGGACCTGATCTCTTCAAAGCTATTGAAGAATCTAGGAACGCCATTATCCTTTTCTCAACCAATTACGCCAGCTCTACTTGGTGCTTGGATGAACTTGTCAAAATTATGGATTGCAGAAAGAATATGAAACAAACAGTTTATCCAGTTTTCTACCATGTAGATCCCTGGGAAGTCAGAAAACAGGCAGGAAGCTTTAAGGAACCCTTTTCAAAACATGAAAATGCTTTTAAGGATGATCCTGAGAAAGTATGGAGATGGAGAGCTGCTATCACTGAAGCAGCAAACCTAAGCGGGTTTCATTTACAAGATAGGTATGTAAATTTGTAACTACTAGCTCTTAAGCTCCTGAAATATGTCTGTAAACTTTTAGTTAATTTTGTTTAACGTTTAAGATTGTGAATGTCTATAAGCTTGTGATTTTCTATTGTTTTGGTAGAATTCTAAGAATTTTTTTCTTTTCAGATTTGTTTTCCAGTATTTTACTAACCAAGTTTTGATAATGAACCATGTTTGAATTTTGATATTTGTTGGTTTCTTAGAAAATTAACTAGTTGTCTAGTTCTTCGTCAATTGACTAGTTGTCTTATTTCGTTTGTTGCTTTTTAGGCATGAATCAATGATCATTGACGAAATTCTCAAAGATATATTAAGTCAACCAAGACTCGGATTTCAAAGCTCCACTTCAGACTATGTCGGATTAGATTGGCAATTGAAGGAACTAATAACTTCGCATATTTGTCTGGGTACCGATGATATTCAATTTGTAGGGATTTATGGAATGGGTGGAATAGGGAAGACAACTTTAGCAAAACTTGTTTTCGATCAATTGTCTGACTATTTTGATGGAAGCTGTTTTCTAGCAAATGTTAGAGATATTTCTTCAAAAGGGGATTTAGTTTCCTTACAAAAACAACTTGTATCTCAAATCTTGAAGGAGAATTATTTTCAAATCTGGAATACTGTTGATGGTATTCGCATAATAAAAAGCCGATTATGCAATCAGAAGATTCTTGTTATTATTGATGATGTTGATCACATTGAGCAATTAAGGAATCTTGCCGGTGATCATAGTTGGTTTGGTCTGGGCAGCAAGATTTTGATAACCACGAGAGACAAGCACGTGCTTGATGCACATGGAGTTCATAACATCTATAAAGTTGAATGCCTAAATAGTGATGATGCTCTCGAGCTTTTCAGTTTGAAAGCCTTTAACATTGGCAATCCTCCTCAAGAATATTCAGAGCTATGCCAAGATGTAGTGTACTATGCAAATGGCCTTCCATTGGCTCTAGAAATTCTAGGATCCTTTTTACGCTCTCGAAAGAAAGATGAGTGGATTGGTGCATTGGAACGCTTTCAAGAGGATTCACAGAAAGAAATTATCGATAGGCTTCAAATATCTTTCGACGGATTGGATGAAAAAGAGAAAAGTATATTTTTAGATATTGCATTTTTCTTCAACGGGGAAAACGAAGATGAGGTGACAAAAGTACTTGAAGCTTGTGGTTTCCAGCCTAGTATTGGAATAAAAGTTCTCATTGACCGGTGCCTAATATATCTGTCACACGAGGGGAATGTATTAATGCATGACTTGTTGCGTGAAATGGCTCAACAAATTGTTAAAAAGGAATCACCTAAGGATTTCGCAAAGAGAAGTAGGTTACGGAGTAGAGCTGAGACTAGTTTTGTGCTGATGAAGAATACGGTAATTAAGTTTTTTTTGTTTGTTTAGTCAAGTAATGTATTCTATATATTCTCCTTTTCTTGTGTAATTTATGTCTTCATTTCAATTCTTAGGAAATGGAAGCAATTGAAGGCATCCACCATTGGTTTCCAGGAACAGAAGAGATGAAATTGAATGCAGAAGCTTTCAAATACATGAACAGTTTAAGAGTGCTGATAATCTCAGGTGTTCAACTTCCGCGTGGCCTCAGTCATCTTTCTAATGAGTTAATATATCTTGACTGGATGGAATATCCATTGGTATATTTGCCTTCAAAATTTGAACCAAAGAAAATTGTAGTACTCTGCCTGCAACATAGTAAGATTCGATATCTATGGGATGGAATCAAGGTGAATACAATCTTTCATGTCCAGCTCTGTTTCATTCTTTTTGTTTATGGTAACCAAGAAAATGATGCTAACATTTCACTTTTGATTTCTATTTTTTTATTGTTGCTCACAGCCTTTCAACAAATTAAAAATCATTGATATGAGTCATTCTCGAAGCTTAGTGAAGACTCCCGATTTTACCGGGGTCCCAAATCTTGAAATCCTAGTTCTAGAAGGATGTAAAGCACTATCTAAAGTTCATCAGTCCCTAGGAGATCTAAGGAGGCTTATTGTGTTGAACTTGAGAGATTGCATAGCCCTTGTCACATTACCAGACTTCAACAATCTGGCGTCTCTGGAAGTTTTCACAGTTGCTGGATGCTCAAAACTATTGAGGTTTCCAAATATTATTCGTGAAATGGAATCTTTACAGGAGCTTAATCTAAGTGGAACTACATTTGTTGGGGATTTCCCTTCATCCAATTATCGTTTGATGAAAAATCTTAAAACATTTATTCTTAGCGAGTTGAAAGGGACCACGCCCAATACTTGGCAATTCATATCCCCATGTTTCAGGATAGCACAACATGTGCCTTCCAAGATACATTCGTTGTTAGGTTTACATTCACTGGTGGAATTGGAGCTATCTAATTGCAATCTTGGGGAAGAGGACTTCCCGGATCATATTGATGGCTTACACTCACTGATTATATTATGCCTCCATGGCAACAATTTTGTTAACCTTCCCAGAAGCATCAGTAGGATACCAAAATTGCTCGAATTGTACCTCGATGGATGCAAGAAGATAAAATCATTACCAATACTGCCATCAAGCATCACCGCTTTGGGGGTAAGCAATTGCCCCTCGTTGGAATCGGTGCCAAATATTGTCACGATGATATTTATCGGGGGAAATTGCTTTGAATTGGCGGATAAAGAAGGCGGTGGCAATGTGGCATTTGCATTGATGAAAACATTCCTTCAGAGTTATTCTTCGCTCCCAAAATTTTCCTTTCCTTTACGGCAACCAAATGGTTCCTTGCTGATTGAGGAAATGCCAGACTTTTTTAGTGCAATTGTTCCGGGAAGGGAAATTCCACAGTGGTTTAGCAATCAGATCAGCGAAGGAAATTCCATTACTATGGAAATGCCTCCAGATAATGAGGATAATGAATTGCTTGAACTTTCTATTTGTTGCATCTTCACTAATCGACATAATCCAAATATCCCCGACTATGAATCCTGGCTTCACTTCGCTATGGAGGGTTTTTACTTATATAACCTGGAATTTCTTTCTCCTCAAGTGAAGGGCGAACACGTTTCCATGCATTTTATTGATCGGCCATCCCTCACGCTTGTAGGAAATCATGACAGAGACTTCAGCCGAGAAATTAAGCTTGTGATTTTAACTAGCTGTCTGGAGCTGCAAGTGAAAAGGTGCGCGATTCGTGCAGTGTATATGAAGGACATCGAAGATCTTCAGCCAAGAAAAGAAAAACGAAGCAGTATTGATCAAAACTCATCTACTTGCGTACTATAGTCACTCCCTTTTATATTTTTCCTAATAATTGTATTCATCTTAGTTGAGTTAGATTCTGAGAATTGATATAAACTTTGTCAGTACCTTTTATAATAATTAGTAATCATTTTCAAAGACTTTCATTCTATATGTACTATAACTTCGCATTAGTAGTCATAGACTGAGTTAGCTTATTCTAAAATTAGTAATCAATTTTAAAGAATTCCAAATTTGAGTAATCGGACAATTGACATGTTTAGATGCTTGTTACAGAGTCAACAAAAATGACTGGCGGGTCGATTTACTGTTAATTAATGGAAATGACAGGTCCCAAATCTCAAAAATAAAAAGTCTTCCCTTGAGGAAATATCTAAACATTTTATACGAAACTGCGTTTGTTTTGCGTATTCTTAATAAGTTTCACAGAATCAGGCTGAAAAATAATGTAAGAGTTGCTAATTAAAAAGAAGGAAAAAAAATGCACACATATATATATATATATATATTAAATAAAAAGAAGCAACCACTGTAAAGGCTTCCATGAGCACCATCATATCCTCTTCTTCTTCTTCTACATTTCATCTGAAACAAATAGTTTAATGCATTTAGAGATGATCATCTCTTTGTAGCATTGAAACGGAATGGAATTAATGCATTTAGAGATGATCAAAAACTTAAAAGAGGGAAATCCATCGAACCTGAACTCCTCAAAGCAATTGAACAATCTAAGATCGCCATTATCCTTTTCTCAAGCAGTTACGCCAGCCCTACTTTGTGCTTGGATGAACTTGTCAAAATTATGAACTGCAGGAAGGAAATGAAACAAATAGTTTATCCAGTTTTTTACCGTGTAGATTCCTGCGTAGTCAGAACACAGGCTGGAAGCTTTAATGAACCCTTTTCGAAACATGAAAATGCTTTTAAGGATGATCCTGAGAAAGTACAGAGATGGAGAATTGCTACCACTGACGCTGCAAACTTGTTGGAGAGTTCGGTTCGCGATTGAAGCGACTGTTTTAGAAGACGGAGGGGCTATTTTGAAGATTTCAGAAAATATAAGGACCAAACTGAAAAACTGCAGTTTCGCAGGGACTAAACAGTCAAAAATGCAGAAAAGCTGTTGCAGATTGAGATTGACGGCTATGGTTGAATGAGTGGAGCTCAAGGAAGAGATTTTACAGCTGTTAAATGAAATACAATGAAAAATTATGTGATTGGTTAGTGAAAAAGTGGGTGTTAGGATTCTAAGTGCGGTAGAAGGAGCTTCAAGTTGACTTGATTTTCAAGTTTATCTTCTATGTATACAACATGTTCGATGAAATGTCCGACTAAGCCTAATGCTGATCCTAGATATATTTCGATTAAAGGCTGATAGTTGAAGCATGAGGAAGCAGTTTTATTAGTTTACAATGGCTTAGCATATAATGTTTCTCATCTTTACTTGCTTTCAAAGCCAAGTCTCTTATTACTCTTTTCTTGTACCAATCTCGGCGACAAACCTCATCTCCTCAAGCCTTGAATCTTGTTTATTTTTAAAAATCCAGAATGTATTATAAATTCCTGGGGTCTCTGTTTCAAGCAGCTGAAGAATGGAAGCAATAAAATCAAATATCTTCAAAGGCAAGCAACAATAGGAAATGCACGCCAACTGTTCGACAAAATGCAAGCTCATCCTGGAATCACTTTCTGAGTTGAAAAATCAAGTGCATCAGCCCTGAAATCGACTCAAAATCAATCCAAAGGCCATTCAGCTATTAGGTTCAAGTATTACTAGCAAAGGTATGTTAGAAAATTGTGTTGATAGGAAATTGCTAGTTACTTGGGATGAATGATTCTGGTTTGTGTGACCTGAATAGTAGAACAGTATTTATCTTGTTTGGGCTGTTATTTGTCATTAGAAGTATTGTCTATGGATGCATTATGAAGAAAATGTGATAGCTTGGCGATGAAGAAAGCAATGCATACAAACTGTTCGATAAAACGCTTGTGAGAAGCTGCAGAAAGTTTTGGCTCGAAAATGGCAACCTGGTGCATTAGAATCGAAAACAGATGCTAGAAAGACCATTTTTACAGTATAGAGCATTTCCAGGATTGAAAAACAGAACTACAACTAAATCTTGGGAAGCAAGCAACCTCATGCCTACAACATGTTTGATGAAATGCATCCAAGAAGCTTTCTTTTCGCAAACTGTGAGTGCCGCACAGTACTGAATAAAACAGGGAATCGACTCGTCGGTTTCCTACAAAACTTAAGTGGGTTTCATTTACAAGATGGGTATGTATATTTTTAACTACTACTAATAGCCAAAGGGGCATGTATTTCCAGACGGAGGGAGTAGTAGTTAAGCTTTTGAAATGTCTGTAAATTTTTACTTGGTTAAACGTTTAAGATTGTGAATGTCTATAAGCTTGTGATTTTCCCTTGATAAGGTAGAATTCTCAATTCTCAGAATATGATTATTCTCAGATTTGTTTTCCAGCATTCTACTAAGCATAGGATTGAATTTTGAAGAATTTGGTTTTGAAGTCATGGTTTTAGTGAATTGACTATTATTTGTTTGGTTTCTGGAAAAATAAACTTTAGTCTAGTTCTTCATCAATTGACTACTTATCATGTTTTGTTTGTTCCTTTTTAGGCATGAATCAATGCTTATTCTTGAAATTGTCAAAGAGATATTAAGTCAACCAAGACTAATATTTCCAAGCTCCACCGTAGACTATGTAGGATTAGATTGGCGATTGAAGGAACTAATAACTTCGCATCTTTGTCTGGATACCGATGATGTTAAATTTGTAGGGATCCATGGAATGGGTGGAATAGGGAAGGCAACTTTAGCGAAAGTCGTTTTCCATCAATTATCTGCCCATTTTGAAGGAAGCTGTTTTCTAACAAATGTTAGAGATATTTTTTCAAAAGGTGATTTAGTTTCCTTACAAAAACAACTTGTATCTGACATCTTGAAGGATAGTGATTTTCCAATCTCAAATATTCATATTGGTGTTGACATAATACGAAGTTTCTTATGCTATCAGAAGATTCTTGTTATTTTTGATGATGTTGATCACATTGAGCAATTAAGTAAACTTGCGGGAGATCGTAGTTGGTTTGGTTTGGGCAGCAAGATTCTCATAACTACGAGGGACAAGCACGTCCTTGTTGCACACGGAGTTCATAAAATCTATAATGTTGAATGCCTAAATAATGATGACGCTCTCGAGCTTTTCAGCTTGAAAGCCTTTAAAACTGGCAATCCTCCTCATGAATATCTAGAGTTATGCCAAGATGTAGTACGTTATGCAGACGGCCTTCCACTGACTCTTGAAATTCTAATATTCTTTTTATGTGGTCGAAGTGAAGATGAGTGGATTGGTGCATTAGAAAGTTTTCAAGATGAGTGCATTTGCATTGATGAAAACATTCCTTCAGAGTTATTCTTCGCTCCCAAAATTTTCCTTTCCCGTTCGGCAACCAAATGGTTCTTTGCTGATTGAGGAAATGCTAGGCTTTTTTAGTGCAATTGTTCCGGGAAGGGAAATTGCACAGTGGTTTAGCAATCAGAGCGAAGGAAATTCCATTACTATGGAAATGCCTGCAGGTAATGAGGATAATGAATTGCTTGGACTTTCTATTTGTTGCATCTATACCGTTCCTCATAATCCAAACATCCCCAACTCTGAATCATGGCTTCACTTCGCTATGGAGGGTTTTTACTTCTATAACCTGGAAATTTCTTCTCCTCATGTGAAGTATGAACACCTTTTCATGCATTTTATTCATCGCCCATCCTTCACGCTTGCAGGAAATCATGGCAGAGACTTCAGCCGAGAATTAAGCTTGTGATTTTAACTTTCTGTCTGGAGCTGCAAGTGAAAAGGTGTGCGATTCGTGCACTGTATATGAAAGACATCGAAGACCTTCAGCCAAGAAAAGAAAAACGAAGCAGTATTGATCAAAACTCATCTACTTGCGCTCTATAGTCACTCCCTTTTATATTTTTCCTAATAATTTTATTCATCTTACTCAAGTTAGATTCTGAGAATTGATATAAACTTTGTCAGCACCTTTTATAGTTAGTAATATTTTCAAAGACTTTCATTCTATGTACTATAATTTTTAAACTCTCTCACAACTTGCATTGAGAAATTCAAGAAATTTTCCCTATAATTAGTAGCTATGAAATAGGAATGCTTAGCATTATCTCTATAATTTATAAGCTACAAAATACCATAACCTTGCATTCCAAAAGAGCATCCACAAAACTAATGTATTTTACTCGATTTCAAAAACACCGATAAATTAATACTTTATTGTTCCTTTCTTTTACTAAACTAGTCGTTGGCGCATCCGTTTGACGGATTTATTATGCGTAATAAATATCTGATTATATATTATAAAATTTATGATGCTCGGCTAGACATTGAGACACCAAACTTTCTTCCGATGTTTGGGGGAATTAAATTTTTCTGCTGATGGAAAAAATATTAATAAGGTGGCATATAGTTTTTAATTTATTGTTGCTAGTTTTGCATCTCTGTTTAGATATATCAGGCTTTATCTGTACAGAGTATGGTACGAACATTTCATGTTCACTCAAAAACGCCTTTCCAAATATGAAAGCTTACACAATGTAAACTCTGATACATTAAACTTGTTTGTAACTTTTCCTTTCCTTCGGGGAAAAACTTACGTGCGGTTGGTTAGCATGTTGGTGCTCTAAACAATAAGCCAACAATTCGAGAATATCGATACAAGCCTACAACTCGAAAGATCTAAAGAAGCCTACAACATGGGATTCTCTAAACAAACTTTCAGCTCTGGACAAAAGCTCAGTACAAGCCTATAACTGGAGAAGATTTAATTATTTAAACAAGCCTATATAACTTGGAATGCTTTGAACAAGGCTACAGCTAGGGAAGATCTAAACATGCATACTACTAGAATATTCTTTAAACAAGGCTACAAGTGCATCTTATCTTTCTGCTTTAGGAATAGCTCGGGATGTGCCGAACAAACCAACAACTCTGTTTTAAGAATCTAAACAAGCCTAAAACTCAAGAAGATCTAAACGATCCTACAACTTGGATGCTCTGAACAAGCCTTCAACTTGAAATATCTAAACAAGCGTGCAACTCGGGATTCTTAAACAGGCTTACAACTCAGTTAAGATGCTCTAAACTAAACTAAAACTTGGATACAAGCTATTCAAGCTGCCACTCGAGTTGTCTTCATTCATTCATAACACAAGATTTCATGTTATCCATGATAACAGCTGTTCTATCTAAGCTTGGATTGGAATAGCGAAACCTAATTAAGGATAGACAGCCAATTTGGAATCAAATTCGGAGCATAATTAAGGATAAACGATCTTTCTCCATTGACTGATATCACTGAAATGTTTGGTTTCTTTAAAAAATTAATTAAGCTGATTAGTTTGCTGACAATCAATGCTGTTTGACAGATACCATTTCCCAAAAAAATATGAACAACTGAGTATGCAACTAAACTGTCTTACTCGCCTTTAATTGAAAATAAAATAAAATAAATTTATACAATTGTCATAATGCTATGTTATGTTATGTTATGGTTGAATCAATATCAGGGAAGAAAGAGAAGAGCATGATTTCTGAACATGAGAAAACATCACCTAAACAAGCCTACAACACGGTAAGAACCTAAACAAGCCCACAACTCGAGATCGCATAAAAAGCCTACAACTAGGGAAATACCTAAACAAGCCTACAACTCGGGAAGAATCTAAACACACCTACAACTCGGGAATAACCTAAACAAGCCTACTACTCGGGATCACATAAATAAGCCTGCAACTCAATAACACCTAAACAACTCTGCAACTCTGGAAGAAGCTAAACGAGCCTACAACTCGGGATCACCTTAACAAGCCTACAACTCTGGAAGAAGTTAATTTCTAGAAACATAAATTAAAGTTAAAATTGAATGCCGAAGCTTTCATTAACTTGAACAATTTAAGAGTGCTTATAATCTCGGGGGTTCAACTTCCGCATGGCCTTAGTTATCTTTCTAAAAAGTAAAGTAATAATAATAAAACAAAACAAAATATGGGAGTCCATTGTGATCAGTGATTTTAAGAGCTCTATGCTTGGGTCCAAAAACACGAGTCAACTAACTCTTCTTTTTCCAAAGCGAAGTGGTCACTATCGGATTCAAAGGAAACATTTTATAGTCTAGTTAAGGTAGAGTTTATGAATCTCTTTGAACTTCTCGTCATTGACTTACTGTGGCCATGAAAAATATATATATTAACAAGCATAAAGGTTCTATAAAGCTTGGACTATGCAAAAGATGAGTTTTTTTCTTTTTTTTTTACACGTTTAACAATGTATATAGATTGATTTCATGTATATTGATTTAAAAAAGAAGAGTTATTTGGTCGATTTAAAAAAACAGAGTTTTATTAATATGGAAACATACATAATTAATGATAGGAGGCATCAAACTTGATCTGTGAAGTGTGATTTAAGTGACATCAAGAAAGACGGATTTGTAGTACTAAAACCTCCATCAACAACCAAATTAAGCCCACTAACGTACTTAGATTCGTCGCTAGCCAGATAAAGAGCAGCATGTGCTATATCTTTTGCTTCCAAAACCGTCCCCTTTAAGTTAGCCCCCGTCGCCATTAGTTCTTCCGCTCGCTTCTTGTCCATTTTTTGATCCCTGAAGGCCCTCATAAACATAGGAGTCGCCACTCCATGAGGAGAGATACAATTCACTCTAATCCCATGTTGACCCAACTCCACACATAGGTTCTTCGTCAACCCAACTACGGCATGCTTCGATGCATTGTAAGCATGCGCGTTGCCGAGTGCTGACACGACTGCGGAGCTGGCAGTAAACATAATGCATCCTTTTCCGGATGGGATCATCACTTTTGCAGCATACTTGGCTCCCAAAAATGCGCCATATGTGTTCGTGTCGATCACCTTCTTGAAGTCTTCGTTATCGTATTCGATTATTGACTTTCCGGCGCACTTGCCGCCTATTCCTGCGTTGTTGAACATGATATCGAGCTTGCCGTATACGGTAACGGCGAAGTTAACGGCGTGTTCCACCTGGGAGTCCACGGTTACATCGCAGTGGACATAAGAGATTGTCTCTTTTGGGCCGAGTTGTTTGCATAGATCGTGACCGAGGTCGTCTTGAATATCTGCAATTACTACTTTAGCCCCGTGCTCTACGAATAATCTGGCCGTGGCCTCTCCGATTCCACTAGCTCCGCCGGTAATCACTGCAACTTTACCTTTCAGCCTGTCATTAATTAGATCTTCAAATTAATTAAGCAAATACTAGCAGTACTAAATGAAATTAATTAGTAACACTCATTAATAATTTTTCTCATTAATTAATCAGTACCTTCCGGAAGGACCTGAAGCTATCGTAAAATGAGACTCCATCCTTTTCAACAAAGATTTTGTGTTATGATAAGTCCTTCGTCCACTTCATATATATTAGTACTATTATGTCATTAATAATTCAGGACCGACAATTTTGACAGAAATTATTGTATATTTTTTTGGACCGACAATTAAATTGCCGTCCAAAAAATGGGACCCTTCAGTAATTAAGTTCATTTATCTTCTTTAATAGAAAGTCAGAGATTGGTGATTTCGATATTTATATTAGGAAAAACTAAATGCTAACCACTAAACTAGTAGTACTAGCAAAATCCATTGCAATTATTTTTATAAAGGAGATAACAATTTTATTAATTTAAAATGGTTGAATAAAGTAATGTCAATTTATTGATAATTTTCGGTTGAAATTCTCTCTCTCCAAATTAGGACAAAACAGCCGGTGATATCGATTCATGTCCTTCGCGACTCGAGTATTGGGGCGAATTATACCGGAAGTCAAATACAAAGTTAATTTTATGCCCAAGGAAATACAGAAAATAAGTCAATCAAAAGATGCCAAGATCGAAAACAGTTAAAAGAAACCATAAAACTCGAAAAATGCTATCTTCTTTTCATCATCCATATTGAATTTCAACACGCTATGCAATAAGCTAAGTAGCTGAATAACGCAAACTCTTATATACGGTTTTATACGTGACAGCACACACCCTGTTGCTGCAAACTGTCTGTGCTACTACATGTGGCTCGTTGTTCTGTTAACACAGGTCTGCAGCAGTTTGTGTAAGTTGGCTATTTTCGTCAAAACCATTATACAGAAGATTTGTTTCCTTCTTACAGCACTAGTCTCGTGTGGAAACTAGTATAAATGAAGAATCCTTCTATGATTCCGTCTTGATCCAATTTGACCATGATTCCGTCTTGATATGATCATGGATTCGATTTGCTTTCCTATTATTACTATGATCCGATTTGATCATGATTCCACTTTGATCCAATTCTGTTCTGATATGATTGAAGATCATATTTGTTTCAATTTAAATGTGGATTTTCTATTGAGAGAAGGAATCTTAATTAAATCCTGAACAAAAGGAAAGTATATCAGGAAAAGGGTTCTAAAGGGAAACAATCTCTATTTTGATAGGGATTTGATTTCCGATTTGATTTTGCATTGATGAAGAAGATTCCGTTGGTTAAGGAGACTTATTCTTCACGGTTTTATCTTCAGTATAAAAGGCAGAATACTCGACTAGCTGAAGCATCTTTTACACGCTTCTTAATCAGAATTAAGAAGATCACTTAGCAGCTAGGGAGAGCTGTGAGCACAGTGGAGTGTTAGGTCCTCGTATATCTGCAAGAGGGTTGCGAGCAAGCCCTTGTCCGGATTGACAAGGCAACGGAGCGCGTGTATCTGAAAGAGGGTCGCGTGAAGTCCTCACCCGTTTGGTGTAGGCAACATTGTAAGTCCTAATAGTTGAGATTAGGCTGTGTAGGTAAGCAAAGAGTACACTTAGGAAAATAGGAAGTAGGTTATAGATGAGCGAGTTGTAACCCAAGTACTGTCCTATTGTTTCAAGTATAGTGGAATGTTGTTTACCTCTGGGCTTGGCCCCGCAGAGTAGGGAAACCGAACTGCGTTAACAATTTCCTGTGTTATTTAATTACTGTACTGTGTTTTACTTACCCGTGCTAACAAGCACCTGTTAGCACAGTCGCGATTATCTGTCAAAACAGGTCGGAATACGCCTTCAAGTGGTATCAGAGGGGGCTCAAGAAAAGCTTCTTGAGAAAAGATCTTGCGATATCCGACCAATGGATGACAGAATTGAAGAGGGCGGTTCAACTATTCGTCCTCCTTTACTTACCGATTCCAATTATGACTATTGGAAACATCGGATGAAGTGGCACCTGAAAAGCCATGGTGAAGATATCTGGCGTGCCACACAGAACCTGTGGACACCTCCTACTGCCACTGTTAATGGTGTTGTAACAGTGAAGAGCGAAGACCAGTGGAGCACAGCTAAATCAACCACCTGTAGAGCAAATAGCATAGCTGTGAGCATTATTCAGTGTGTTGTCCGTCCCAGTGTGTTCAAGATCATTCAGAATCTTGAAACTGCCAAAGAATCATGGGATGCCCTCTAGCTCACATATGAAGGAACAAAATCAGTCAGACAATCAAAGTTACACCTCATCGCTACCAGGTTTGAATCTCTAACCATGATAGATGATGAAACTATTTCTGATTTTGAAAAGAATCTTCGCTGCATCGCTAATGAATCTGCTGCTCTTGGCGAGGTAATTCCGAAATCTAAACTCGTGAGAAAGGTGTTGATTTCTCTACCGGAAAAGTTTAGTTCGAAGATGGACGCAATCAGTGAATCCACAAACTTCGAAAACTTACGCTTCGACGATCTCATGGGGAAACTCAGAACCCATGAAATGACCTTAGCCATGCGGAACAGGGGTAAGACAAAATCCAAATCTGTTGCTTTCAGAACTGATGTGGAAGATAGACCTGTTAGCACAGGCGAGCAACAAATCTGTGAGCAGTTAGCACTCTTAACGAAAAATATGGGGAAGATGTACAGGAGTGTCAAAAGGACCAAACGCAATGATTACACTTCGACTAATAAGAAGAACGAATCAGAGGGAGGTAATCAAAGGTTTGCCAAGGGAGAGACATGGAAGGGAAGATACGGATTTGAGAAAGAGCAAATACAATGTCATGAGTGTCAAGGCTTCGGTCACATCGCTGCAAAATGCGCCAACACGCTTGAAAGACAGAAGAGATCATTGTTCTCCACATGGATTGATGAAGATACATCTGAAGATAATTCTGAGACCAGTGATGATAGTGATAACGAAAATTCTGCCTGCAAAGCTCTTACTGCACATACTGTGAGCACACCCTAAAATTCTACACATACAGAATCTGCTAAAGAGTCTGAGTCCAGAGAAAGTGAGATTGAATTTCCAGCTTACGGTGCACCCACAGCTCGAGCATCAATGAGCATAGGCAGTAAAATTGTGCGCACAGGGGCTGTTTGCACAGAGAAAAAGAAAAGGTCAAAATCATCAATAGACAAGTTTGAATCAAGCGACGATGAAGGTAAGAATAACATTCTTGCTCTTACAGCCCACGCAACTGAAAAATTCACCCAGAACACCGTGCACACAGAATCTAGAAGCACGGTTAAGTCAGTAGAAGATTCGAGTTCAGATGAATGTTCAGATAGTGATGAGGACAGAGACATATACTCTAAATTCGAAGAGTTACTCGAACAAATGGGAGAATCTCTTAGAATAAATCACCTGCTCTCTAATGAAGTTCAACAGCTGAAAGAAGAAAGAAAGGATTTCGACAAGACACTCGGAAAGTATGAATCCGAGATTGAACAACTAAAGTCTGAACTGTCAAAAACAGAGAAGAAGCTAGAAGAAGCCAACTGTGCAATTGAAAAATTATGTAACGACCCATTTTTTTTTCGATTTCTACGATAAATTTAAATTCGATTGTTTACGTTAGATGAACATTACTTCTACGTTAAGTTACAATTTTAGTGTGTCGATTATTTTGATTTAGACGACGGCTTTGAAATAACTAATACTATAATATAGTTCTATATTAGAATTTCTAAGAAAAGGCTTTTAAAGTCCAAATTACAATCTTGATCATTTAGTATTACAATAGTCAAATACAAATCTCTTCAAGTGATTTTAATACAAATACTTACAAGTATTACACCTATTATACAACTAATAGTACCTACAAAATTCAACAAGTAAACCTACACTAAATTCTCCAAACCGGCAGCCACAAACAAGTCAAGGCAGCCTCTTATGTTTTTTTTTTCCATGACAGCTGCAAGAACAAATACAAACAGCTCTCATTCTTTGACAATATCTACACAGCAACAAACCACAAGTCAATAACAAACCTTTCTACTCATACACATCTTACCACATTTGAAATACCAATAGCCATTTTCAACAAGAGCTGGCAGAAAATCCATTGATTCTACCGAATGCCTAATCTTCCACCAATCCAACTTTTGACAAACCCATTACTAGCCAAAGTTAACAAGAGATTTTCAAAACACCTACTGAAATTTTTCCAAGTATCTACTGGCTGTTTTTCAACATTATTGATAGCCAATTCACTAAATAAACCGACAGTATGTTTCAATAACCTAACTCTTTTGACAAAGAACAGAAACAAGACAAAGCAATTGTCAAATTTTTCCACAAACCTACTGCCTAAATTTCTACATCTAGAGCAGCCCTATCTAAGTAAAATTCAGCTTTCAATCATATTATATACAGCACCACGGACACACTCACATAGCTAACACAGAATAACAACAAGCATCATCACCAGAATCATCACAGCAATCATCGACAAAATCATTCGGCAAAACACAGAGCAGTCCAAAAAACAAAGTCTTACAGAAAAATTAAAAAGTTACCTCAGTTGTGTTCGCCGTCCATCACTGATCACCACTATCGCCGTGGTTAACCCAGCAGCCGCCGGGAAGTCACCGAGTCAACGCCGAGTCAGTGCTGAGTCAAGGACCGAGTCGCTGATTTCAACCCAATTGAGCCACAATTTCGACGCCTACAACTTATAACAAAGCCAACCATCACCAGAACATATCGATTTCAGGCCAAACAATAAGTAAACCGAAAACCTTCAATTTCAATTCAAGTTAAATTAAAATGTTATTTAATTCGATTTTTATATAGAAATGATTAGTAGACGGAGTAGATTAACTTATATGACAATTAAGTAAAATTCCCAATTATACTCGAAGAACCCTAATTCTTAAAATTCAAATTAAAACTTACCCGTTCGGAATTAGAGGAAATCAATGGTAGATTCTTGATCCTTGTGTTGCGACGAGCATTTCTATATGTGTATTGGGCTCTGACGTCGCCGAAAATGGCACGGACGACGTCGAGCAGTGACGAGCGCGACGGGGAGAGACGGAGGAAGAAGAAAAAGAGAAATGATCTTTTATAATGAATCAAGAAAAATCGATTTTATTGTCAAAAGATAAAACTAACCTCTTAAGTTTAAGCGTATTCTCAAAAATATTAACGTCATTTTTCCGGTCAATTAAAAGGTCAATGGCTTTATTGTCTTGTTACAGATTAAAAAATCGGTCCTTTCGGTTTAACTCGATTCGATTTGATTTTATCTGATCAATTCGGTTTTATTTTAAATCATCCGAACCTGTAAGAAATGTCCAATGTAGCCTTATGTTTTATAAATATCTACAAAACAACCAACGAGTCAGTTTTTAGTCAAAGGTTATGCTAGTAATTTTAAACAAAACCGAACCTATTTATTTTCCGAACCACATAGAATAATGTATACTAGTCCAAAAATTATGAAATTTTTTATAGTAAGCTAAAAATATTATTTTCTACATAATATCAAAAATTTAGAATTTTCCGAAATTATATTTAAATTATTTTAATTTCTGAGTTAAATAAAGTTTTAAGAAATGATTTTAATATAACAAGTGTTTCCAAAATTATTTTAAAATAATATTTCAATTTGGAAAATTATTTTAAAATGTCAGAATATTATTTTCAATCATTTGAAATATTATGTAACTTTTATAATATTTTTCTATTATATAAATATTTAATTAAATAATTAAATTAGGTAAATGATTTTAAGATAATTATCAAAATAGAATAAATTGAAATAATATTTAAATTTAAAAATTAGAACTAATACGACGAGAGTGACGAGTAAGATTAAATTCGAATAATTTCTATTAAGCGGTATTACTTACGAAATTAATAATCGATATTCGATAGGTCGCTAAATTTCACGCTAAACGGACGGAACGAATTGAGGAGCACAATAAGGTGAGTGTTACTTTCTTTTTAATTAAGAAGAATATATTGATGCTTTATGAAATATATATATTACTATGCCATAGTTTCTGATTATTTTGTTGCTTAAGTTTTATGGCATAGATATGTATTATAGATTTAAAAACCGGAGAAAACTTTTAAAGATCCCTAAAAGCAAAGTTTTCTTTGCTTCTTAATGACGAAATTAAAAGAAAGATGGTGTGCTTATTTATACATATTATATAGATACGAACCCAATTAAAATATTTTATTGATGATGGGATTCGGTCGACTTTGTGGCGACCCAATCCATAACGAGTACTTGGTCCTTGTGACCCCTTGCTTTGGACTGATCAGTGGGTACAACTTCCCTAGTGTGTCTAGCGGAATTTTAATTGATCCCTTTGCTTACGGGCTGACGGTAAATTAGGATGCTATAGTAGGTCGCCCCTACTGTCAGTGTCCCGACGTTTCAAAAATAATGGGGTTCGACGATTTATAAAAATATTTGAAAAATGATTTAAGATGTTTACGATCCAAATGATTTTTAGTAATGTTTAATTTAATGTTTCAATATAAAACCTCACTAAGCATTATAGCTTACAGATTTCTACAAAATAAAATGTTTTCTCTAGGTTCAGATTACGAGGCATGGCTAGGGCCCAGATTCCGCAAACGATAGAAGGTACCAACGGACCCCACATTAGATCCATGAGAGGGGTCGAAATGCGGGCGTCTCAAATTCTACAAAGGGAAAGGAAACCTGGATGAAACTCTAAAACAATGTGACTCCCAAAAATAATATTTTTGAAGTTAGCCATAGTTCCTCTAAAACAGGGAAAGAAAACAAATCATGACACAAGAACAGAGGAAGAAGAATTATCTGTCACTACTAAAACAAATCCGGACACATTCGTCCTAAGTGTTATGTCTTACAAAATGATATTCGAAACCTCATTGTTTCAAAAACAAAGAAGACATCCAAGGAAGAAAGTAGATATCATACATCATTCTCAACGACGTATCTGGGTACAGAAGGAAGATGTAAGAAATCTGATGCGCAGAATTTCATCAAGAGAAAAGGATGAATGGTATTTCGACAGCGGCTGTGTAACGACCCGGCCCCGCCCCGGCCCGCTGGCCGTTCTCTTCTCGGTCTCACCGGCACCGCAGCACGACGAGCACGGCGTCGCCAAAGAATCGACAAGACTGTCTCCACAGACCAACACACGTCTTTCCAGCATGCTTTGTCCTCACTCGCACGCTATCCGGGAAATTTCGAGAAACTTCCCAGATGGTCACCCATCCTCGACTACTCCGGGTTGAGCACGCTTAACCGTGGAGTTTCTATCGATGAGCTACCGAAAAGAAGTTGCAACTTGTTCCACGTAACTTCCTTTCCAATGCGGGTCTGTCACATTCTTAATGCGGGTGTTCACATTCACCCCTCCTTAAGACTCAGCGTGCTCGCTGAGTAGTCCCCATCATCTCCCGACATTGTCTCGAAAGTGTACATGGTCGGCTCTGATACCAAATTGTAACGACCCGGCCCCGCCCCCGGCCCGCTGGCCGTTCTCTTCTCGGTCTCACCGACACCGGCGGCACGACGAGCACGGCATCGCCAAAGAATCGACAAGACTGTCTCCACAGACCAACACACGTCTTTCCAGCATGCTTTGTCCTCACTCGCACGCTATCCGGGAAATTTCGAGAAACTTCCCAGATAGTCACCCATCCTCGACTACTCCGGGTTGAGCACGCTTAACCGTGGTGTTTCAATCGATGAGCTACTGAAAAGAAGTTGCAACTTGTTGGTATGGATAGTACAAATCAATTCTTTTAGCCCATCGTCTTCCACGTAACTTCCTTTCCAATGCGGGTCTGTCACATTTTTAATGCGGGTGTTCACAGGCTGCTCTAAACACATGACTGGTGAGAAAAAGATGCTGAAGGACATAGTGTACAAACGACGAGGAAATGTCGTGTGTGGTAATGGAGAATCTAGTGCTATAGTTGGAAAAGGGAGAGTGCCAGGTTCATCGGAGTCTAAAATCAAGAATGTCCTCTTGGTAGAAGGGCTGAAACAGAATCTAATCAGCATAGCTCAAGTATGTGATGAAGACTGTGAGGTCAACTTCACTAAACACGGATGCAAAGTGGTGAATAGAGAAGGAGAAATTGTCATGACAGGTTCAAAGGAAATACAGAAAATAAGTCAATCAAAAGATGCCAAGATCGAAAACAGTTAAAAGAAACCATAAAAACTCGAAAAAATGCTATCTTCTTTTCATCATCCATATTGAATTTCAACACGCTATGCAATAAGCTAAGCTAAGTAGCTGAATAACGCAAACTCTTATATACGGTTTTATACGTGCCAGCACACACCCGATGCATAGTAACAAAGAGGTGAAATTGTCAGAGATAATCATATACCCTTTCTAGAAAGTCCAAGAAGCCACAACAAACATAATCAACAAAAGAGACCGGTTGGTCTGGTTTCACTGGAAGTTAATAACTGGAAAGGACAGGTCTCATCTCTTAAAAGGAAAAAAGTCTTCGATTAGGGAAATATCTCAACATTTTCAAAGATATTGCCTAGAAATTGTCAAGTTTTCTTGAAATTGGTAACCAATTCAACGGATCTTCCTGAAAAATTAAATTATTGGAAAGTTATACAGAATCAAAAAAGAAACAAGAAATGATATGTACATATATTGAATCGTAATCAAAAAAAAAAAATATATTGAATAAAAAATGAACAACTGTAATGGCTTCCATGAGCACCATCACATCCTCTGCATCATTTTCATCTCTTCCTTCATATCACCCCAAAAACAATCAACGAGTGCAATGGAAATATGATGTGTTTTTGAGCTTTAGAGGAGAAGACACTCGAACCAGTTTTGCGGATCATCTCTTTGCACCTTTCAAACGGAATGGAATTAATGCATTCAGAGATGATCGGAAACTTGAAAGAGGGAAATCCATCGGGACTGATTTCTTCAAAGCGATTGAAGAATCTAGCATCGCTATCATCCTTTTCTCAATCAATTATGCCAGCTCTACTTGGTGTTTGGATGAACTTGCCAAAATTATGGAATGCATGGAGGACATGAAACAAATAGTTCTCCCAATTTTCTACCATGTAAATCTGTCGCATGTTAGAAAACAAGCTGGAAGCTTTAAGGAAGCCTTTTCGAAACACGAAAAAGATTTTAAAGATAATCCTGAGAAAGTACAGAGATGGCGAGCTGCTATGAGTAAAGCGGCAAACCTAAGTGGGTTTGATTTAAAAGAGAGGTATGGAACCACTAACTGTTAAGCTTGTGAATGTCTATTCTGAAGAAATACATAAATATATAACACACAGTACTCTAATACCCTGACAGGATATTTACTTTTCCAGCTAAATTATTAACTGAACAAACCAGATTGCAGCATGCTAAAACAGAATATAACTATAACTATACTAGTCCTAATTTTGCAGTGAGAAAGGCTTAAGACTAAATAACTTCTACTAGGAGCAATTCCTAGTTCAGTTATCGAGTATTAAACCTGTAGAAGGGAGAGATTTTGAAATTTGAAAGCATAAAAAGACATAAGAAACAGAGTAACTTGTAGAAGCACAGTTAAGGAAAACATGCCTCAGCTTTCATTAATTAATTGCAGCTGTTTACAAACGTACATATAGTCTTACTTTTTCAACACTATTTATTTCTTGACCTAACAAGCCACATATGGCGATTACACTATCCAACAAGAGCATCCAATGGCTCAATAAAATAAACATAAAGAGAAAATAATGGCTTCTAATTGTCTGCCACATTTGACAAAAGAAAGCCTACATAATTGAAAAGACATAACCACTAAGATTGGATAGGGTCCCAACAAAGACTTTGCAATGTCTTCATCTTGTATTCTTCTCCTTCAAGCAATATTCGACTTGACTTTGATATACATATGCAATACAGAAAGTTTCTCTGCATTCAAACTTTCTGTCGAGCTTCTTCTGCAATTCAACTTGCTTGTGCAGCAAGGTTCTTCACACAGCTGCAATACAAGCTCTTTTCTCTTCTTTGCAGAAACAACACACACACCATTCATAACATTCTGTATATTCTCACAAAATAAGACACTTCTACTTGAAATTTCATCATATGACAGTGATGAATTCTCGACACAACCAACTGAACAAGCCACAAGTAGACTGTTTCAATCGGCATTGACCTCTAAAAGTTTATTTTAACTGAATCGAAAAACTTGATACAACAGCAATTTGCTAAAGGACTCTTACCAGAAAGTTTTCCAGATCAATTACAAACTGAAGAATCTTAATTTCCTGGACTCTAACAGAACACAAATTAAACAGTCGTTTTTAACTAACAACTGGATCATTTCCAGGTAATTAAACTAACAACTGGATCATTTCCAGGTAATTAAACTAACAACTGGATCAATTCCAGGTAATTAAAAACTAACAGCTGGATCAATTCCAGGTAATTAAAACTCATTGACCAGTAAAAAAACAACTCAAATGAGGTAGAAATTGAAGTAACTTGGATTGCCTTACTATTGCAAATTGTAGATGCTGCTTTAAGACTTCCGAGGAGTAAATTGAGCATAACTTTCACCATTCTAGACCACTATGGATTTAATTTAAACTTTATGCAATGACATTCTTTGCTCAGCCATGATCTTCCAAAATCGATTCTTCATAAATATTCTCCTCCTTAGTATGATCACTTTCGTATGCTGATCTCTTCGATTCAACCATCACAACAGGTTTTTCATTTTTACTCATCTGGTCCATGCTTTCATTCTTCATCAATTCAGCTCCTCGCATAAGATTTTCTACTGCTTCCGACTTCACAGTTTCAAGGGCAATGTAGCTCGATTTAGGCTCTTCAAACAGCTCCGTGTTGCTTCCTAGACTGTCAACAAGCTTCTGAAACACCATTACAGCTACCTTCTTCAATAATGGCACTCGTCTCTTATTTTTCTTGGTCTTCAAGTAAGCTATAATCACCATGTTTAAAATTATAGACCTGCTCACTTCCACAATTTCAGAATTCTTGAAACAATCGACTCTAACAGCTCCTCCTTTGTTTCTAGAATTCTGCACTTCAATCATTCTCTTCAAGTCATCTACCTTCAAATTCTTCGTTGGCATTTCAGTCAAGTTTTTCAGTATTTCATCAACAAAGGACTTGCAGTTCATCTTATACTTGTTTAGGAAAATCTTGTACTTCTCAATTGCTTCAAGCATTTCTAGCATAACTGAATTCTGGAAACAATCACCGACAACAGCTCCTCCTTTGTTTTCAGAATTTTGCATCATGATCACCTGTTTCAACTCTCCAAGCTTCCAATCATTGTCAAACCAGATTTTGTAAGACAATATTCCATTGACATACACTTTGCTTTTATCAAGCCAGGTTGCATGACACCAGGGGGCTTTCTCAAACTTAAATAACATTTTCGCACACAAATCATCAAACTGAACACGATGTTTTTTCATAAAGAAACCAAGTATCTTCACATTTCTCACAATATATGAACAAAAATCATTCACTAACTACAATGTTCCTGCCATGTTTCTACAATCCGTGAGATCAGGTTTCTTACTTGGCTTTGCTGATTCAAGTTTCGGAAATTTCACTTCTCTGGAGCTAAACTTTCTCTGCTTTATATCGAGTTCCTCCATCATCTCAGGCTTTAACCGCATATAGGCTTCAACACCTTCCCAACATTCTGGTTTGATGTCGTTCAAGAGTTGCTGCTCCATTTTATATCCATTTTCAGCTAAGACAAACTGCTTTGGACTTTGAAGACTACACACAATCTCTTTATCTATCAACCCATTCGAACCTATATGTAGAGAGCAAAGGAACTCCTTACTGATTACAAATATGCAAGCCTCATCAACATACCTTTTGTTTTCAATCTTTGCCATCATATCTTCTTTTTCAAAATCAACGAGACACGTATACATTTGATAATGACCGTCTCTGCCTATCATCGTTTCACTTCCTTCCTTTAGCTCAGAATCATCACATTCATAAAATGCTTTCTCCTTCCATTTAGTAAAACAGAACCATTCAACTTTCTCCTTCAATTCATTGTTTCTACAAACATGTTTCACATTCAAGCAACAATCTTTCTCAACATTGTTCTTCTTGCCACTACTTTTATATTCAGAAAACATACCTTTATTTGACATCAAAGGCAATGTTCTATCATCAAGGCACTTTCCATGGCATTGAACTCCTCCTAAGTTCGATGATTTCTGCATTTGTGACTCCCCGATTTCTATCATATCATGTTGTGGCTGCTTAGGAGCTTCAACTTTTGCCGAAACTTTTCAACTACCATGGGACTTCTTTTTTATTGATGTTATACCATGGGACTTCTTATAAAACTTTTAATTATCCTTTTAATGATTAATCATGTCTTGCTAAAATTGGATAGAGATTCTTTCAGTCTTGTTTACATAGTTTTTACACCCTAAAGGTTTTGATTTATTTATGGCAATCAGTTTTGAGGAAAAATACTTCCATTTCAAGACTTGATGGAATTATTACTACTCCCTCTGGTCCACTTCAAGGTATATCTAATCTTTGGTGTTCATGCTCTGTTTTATCCTTTCGTTGATGGTGATCGAAAAAATGATGCTAAAGTTTCCTTTTTCTCTATTTTTTTGTCGTTTCTCGCAGCCATTCAACAAGTTAAAAACCATTGATATGAGTCATTCTCGAAAATTACTGAAGACTCCAGATTTTACGGGGGTCCCAAATCTCGAACGTCTAGTTCTTGAAGGTTGTACAAGTCTGTCTAAACTTCATCCGTCTGTTGGAAATCTTAGGATGCTTATTGTGTTGAACTTGAGAGATTGTATAGCCTTAGTCAGTTTACCAGACTTCAATAATTTGGAGTCTCTGGAAGTTTTAATAGGTGCTGGCTGCTCAAATCTCAAGAAGTTTCCGAAGGTTTTTTGTGAACTGGAATCTCTGGAGGAGCTCGATATAAGTGGCACTACAATGGGAGAATTCCCTTCGTCCAATTTCTGTTTATGAAAAATCTTAAGAAATTATACGATACCGGGTGCAAAGGAAGCTCGCCAAAGACTAATTTGCAATTGATATCTCCATGTCTTACAATAGTACAACCTGTACCTTTGAAGGTACATTCATTGTCACCTTTGTGGTCATTGATGGATTTGAATCTAAGTTATCGTAATTTTGAGGAAGGAGACATCCCCAATCATCTTGATTGCTTATCCTCACTGGTGTGGTTAAGACTCTGTGGCAACAATTTTGTGAACCTGCCCATAAGCATCTATCGATTACCAAAAATGTTGAACTTGAACTTGGATGACTGCAAGAGGATAAAATCATTGCCAGACCTGCCACCAAACATCATCAGTTTGGGGATACGCAATTGCATCTCCTTGGAAAGAGTGAAAATTAACTGTACTGTAGTATTATCGGGAGACAATAATAGCTTTAAATTGGTGGAGAAAGAAGGAAGTGGCAATGTTGCATTTGCAATGATGAAAACATTCCTTCTGAATTATTCATATCTCATGCTGTCTCCCTTTATGTATTGGCGACCAAATGGTTTCGGGGTTATTCAGGAAAGGTCGCGACATTTTTGTGTAATTATTCCAGGAAGTGAAATCCCAAAGTGGTTTAGCAATCAGAGAGAAGAGAATTTCATCAGTATGGAAATGCCTACAGTTAGTGCGAATAGTGAATTGCTTGGAATTGCTGTTTGTTTCATCTTTGCTCGTCATGATGAGGGTAAGCGAATCCCCAATTTTGAAACATCATGTGATCTCGCTTTGGATGGTGTTTTCTTCTTAAATTGGCACCTTCACATGGATCAAGAACTCAAGTCTGATCACATTTTTGTGTGTTTTGCTCCCTGGATGTTACTTAGAGAAAATAAAGACGGAGGCCTCAACCAAGTAATTGAGCTTGTGGTTAAACCTCGTTGTCCTAACGTTGGAGTGAAAAAGGTGTGCGATTCGTCCTGTGTTTAATGAAGACATCCAAGACCTTCAACCAAGAAGAAATTGCCTGAAAAATTGTTATGCGCCAGCTGGTCATGTCAAGGCAGCTTATGGCTTATGCACAATTGTGACATGACATATAAAATGGTGGTCTGGTTAGATTCATGTGACTAATTCCATCTCAGGAAACTGTTGATGAGATAGTGGGTCGTTAAACCGGAACGTCGAATTTTGTAACAGAGTGAGCTAAACTTTCAGTTTAAAGTCATGTAGTTGCGATCTATTAACGCTCCCTTATTTGTAATGGTGGTAGTCTTTATGTAATCCTTATGTCTTTATTGGCTTTCCAAAGTGCTCTATTGCAATTGGTATATTGATTTACACAAAATGAAGCAAAACCTGAAATTTCTGGAGGATAAGCTGATACAGCCTCAATATTATTACCAGAACTAGTGATAAGAGGGGTAAATGAAAACTGAAATTTCGGGAGGATAAGCTGATAGAATCAAGGAAATGAACAAAGTAAGAAAATGATGAAAATGAAAATCCTAGAAGAAAAATACTGACGATGTCTAAAAAGTCTCAAGGAATAAACTGAAGGACCCAATTGAAGAAAATGGAAAACATTATGGTGAAGGAGGATCGATGAATTGACAGAGGACACTATTGTTAGTCATGCTCGAATCGAAATGACGGATAAGCAGTGCGGTTTAGGTTTATTATTTGTTTCAAATTGAAGTCACATCGAATAAAGAATCACAAAAACATCCTTAAATTATATACATCCTTAAACTATTCAGTCATTACTGCACGATTAGTTGCTACAAATGACATTCTGGATTTTCACGAATATCATATCAAAAACAAATAAAAAGCAAATAGTATCTTGTAGGTATTGTTTTTCATCTTATCGGAATGATTTTTAAGCTAAGAAAGACAAATTAATTGGACAAGAAGATAAAGATTTTCTTACATCAGCTTGTAGTTAGCCAAAAATATTTTTCATTTTAGATAGCTAGGCAAAAATGTGCTCTAGGTCCCTTATATTAAATATATTAGTCAATTAAGTCCTCAAACAATTTTGTTGCTTATATTTAAATTGGACCCTAACGTCACAGTGAAAATTGTCCAACCTTTGTTTCTTTTAAATGGACATTGACCTCTGTTTCTTAAAACAAGCGTACGTTGACCTCTGTTTCTAAGAAAAAGCTTCTCAAAACAAGCGTACAGATGGAGGCTTCTGTTGGTTCTGCGAGTGTCAGATGGTCTAGGCCGAAATCGGTAAGATGCGCTTCGAAATCAGCGTCGAAAAGAACGTTCTGCGGCTTAATATCGCCGTGAACCATGTTTGACGTGTGTAAGAAGGAAAGGCCTCAGGCGATACCTAGAGCGAGAAGGAGGCGCATCGGCCAGTTTAGGACGTGACCGTCTTGGTGAGACGCTTCTTGAAGGAGAGTCGTTAGATTCCCGTTAGGCATGTAGTCGAAGACGAGGAGCCATATATTCGGCGACCCTCCTGCATAGTAGCCACGAAGAACGGTTAAGTTTCGAAGATTACTGCTTCTCGATTTCAGTTATTGATGAATTATCAGGATTGATTGAAAGAGATTCTGTCTATTCTTGATATTCATTGTTTTGGAGTTGAAGAACATAAATAAGGTTCCTGTCCAGGTTTTTAGCTTAGAATCTGGTAGATGCCAGACGATTCCTTGCACAAAATATTTGAAATAAATGTTGACCGAGATTTTCGTCTCTTTTCAAATTTATATTGTTGTTCTTATTTAATTTCTGAGTTTTTGTTTAAAATTTCTCCCAAAATTTATTTTCTTTGGCAAAGTGTAGGTTTCTCTGCTTTCATTGCTTTAATATTTGCAATTTGTGTTTTACCCCGAACAGTGTTGATTATATATATTTTAAGTATGATCACGACAAGAAATTAGTTTACTTTAGACTTATACAAGTTAATGGACCCGTCCGTTGGATTTAACGCCCGTAACCTATCGTATTTGTTATATATTAAATATTTCGATTAACCGCGTTGAATTTTATTTTCGAGTAGTATTGATCGAGAGGATTAACCGTCTAAATTTTATTTTTCCGACAATTGATTTTAAGTATTTGCATATCGGGTATGACACTCGAAACGTTTGGTATTTATACATGTGTTTCGTGACGGACCGAAAGTAAATTAATTAACTTTCGGCTACCCACGTTTTTCTTTCTTTTTCTTTCTTTCTTTTTCCTTCACTCACGACACTCACCTAATTCTACACTCATCTGTCACTGCACTAATGATCATTATTCAGCTCATCAATCACTCACGTTATATACTTCCTCCCGTTTCGCCATTGATTACACAGCAAACAAGCAACTACAAGCAAGCCATATTCCTTTCAAACCAAACCAATTCAATACAGCAAAATACAGTCCAGTTCAATACAAAACATCATTCAAATTGTTTCCGTAACAAACCTACGGAAAAACTAAACTGTCTATTACACGAAAATCGTCTAAATTCTTCACTGCCAAAAATCGAATTTCCAGAATTGTTCCAAATTCATATATGTTATAGAATAGGCAGAAAGAAACACTTTTCTAAAGGGAAGCATACCGATCGGACCTCGTTTGGTCGCTGAGTCAAGACCGAGTTATTTATGAGTCGTCACCGAGCCGACCGAGTTTGGTCGAATGGAAAAATTGAAATTTAAGACAAACGGGACTAAATTGGGAGAAACTAAACTTTTATTCTTGATCCTTGTGATGAGACGAGTCGATTGGTATATGGCACGGAGCCTGCCGTCGCCGGAATCGGGCTGACGACGTTGAACAGTGACGAACGGCGAGAGAGAATCGCTCGTCTTCTGGAGGATGAAGATGAAATTATGATCGAACCGATTTGGTTCGATCATTTTTATAACACAGAGTGGAAAATCGATTTTATCGTTAAATGACTAATTTGCCCTTACATTTTTAAAATATCTACAACATTACCAACGTGTTTTATCCGGTCAATTAGAATGTCAAAGGTTAAAATTATCTTTTCATAGAATTAAAATCGGTTCTTTCGGTTTTTGCCGGTTCAATTCGGTTTGATTCAATCTGATTGAAACGGTTTGATTTTAAATCACCGCACCCTGTGTTAATAGACGTAATAATCCTCACTGTTTTACAAAATTATAAAATTATCAACGTGTCAGATTTATGTCAAAGGCTATTCTACTCATTTCACTAATCCGAACCTAATTAATACTTATTTTAAATTCTAAAGTAATATATTTATCTTCCGAACCTAATATAACCTAAATTATACTTCTCGAACCTATGAAATTTTTACAGTAAGTTATATATATTAATTTCAACGTAATAACAAAAATGTGGATTTTTGGAAAATTATTTATTTATTTAGATTTTTGAGTTAATTAAAGTTATAAGAAATAATTCAAATGTAATTAAGTGTTCTCAAAATTATCTAAAGTGATATCTCAGTTTATAAAATTATGTAAAAACGACAGAATATTATTTTAAAATATTTGAAATATTATGTGAAATTTTAAATTATTTTTCTATTATATAAGTACTTAACTAAATTAAGGAAATGATTTTGAGATAAATATTAATAAACTAAATAAATGTTTCCACGAGAGAAACAAACTAATTCCTTATAAAATTAATTCTGAAAATTTTTATTAATCAATAGAATGTGAGTTGTTAAGTTGTCAATTTTAAATAAAATATTTATTCGTCAAAATAAACTAATTTTAACTTTAAATCAACTATAATTATTTTGATTTTATTTCAAAATCTACGATCCTATTAGAATTAAATATTATTTTGTTTGAAAAATAAGATATGTCCGTTTTGATAAATAATAGGAAAATTTTATTTTATTAACCTTTTTTACAAGACCACTTTGAAAGACAATTGGTTAAAGACTTGTCAAATATAGTATATGTTAAATCCCAAAGTCTCTTTCCAAAAGACTTGTTAAATTCCAAAGTCTTTATACGGTACCATTTTTGAAGCCCAATTGGTTAAGGACTTATCAACGCTTGTTAAATGCCAAAGTCTCTTTCCAAACAATTAATGTGAAATTAAATATAAAATCAAGAAAATGATAGTACAAAATAAAACGATAAACCAATCAAATCATAATAGTAAATATTTGTGTAGGCCCGTCCGTTGGACGAAAGTTCGTACCTTTAAAAATAAATAATTTAAATATATATTACAAAAAAATATATAATAATTATTTGCATTAAACATTATTAAATCTATGTCAAATATTACATCAAAAGGAAATTATTTTAATTTTAAATCAACTATAATTATTTTGATTTTATTTCAAAATCTACGATCCTATTAGAATTAAAAAATTATTTTGTTTGAAAAATAAGATACGTCCGTTTTAATTAAAAATAGAAAATTTTATTTTTTATGCTTTTCTACAGGACCACTTTGAAAGACAATTGGTTAAAGACTTGTCAAATATAGTATATGTTAAATCCCAAAATCTCTTTTCAAAGACTGTTTAAATTCCAAAGTCTTTCTAACAGTACCATTTTTTAAGCCAATTGGTTAAAGACTCGTCAAACACTTGTTAAATGCCAAAGTCTCTTTCCAAAATAATTAATGTGAAATTAAATATAAAATCCAAGAAAATGATGGTACAAAATAAAACGATAAACCAATCAAATCATAATAGTAAAATATTTGTGTAGGGCCCGTCCGTTGTTCGGAAAGTTCGTACCTTTAAAAATAAATAATTTAAATATATATTACAAAAAATTATATAATAATTATTTGCATTAAACATTATTAAATCTGTGTCAAATATTACATCAAAAGGAAATTATTTTAACTTTAAATCAAGTATAATTATTTGATTTTATTTCAAAATCTGCAATCCTATTAGAATTAAAAATTTATTTTGTTTGAAAAATAAGATATGTCTATTTTAATTAATAATAGGAAAAATTTATTTTGTTAAGATTTTCTACAGGACCACTTTGAAAGACATTTGGTTAAAGACTTGTCAAATATAGTATATGCTAAATCCAAAGTCTCTTTCCAAAGACTTGTTAAATTTCAAAGTCTTTTGACAGTACCATTTTTTAAGCCAATTGGTTAAAGACTTGTCAAACACTTCTTAAATGCCAAAGTCTCTTTCCCAAAACAATTAATGTGAAATTAAATATAAAATCAAGAAAATGATTGTACAAAATAAAACGATAAACCAATCAAATCATAATAGTAAATATTTGTGTAGGCCCGTCCGTTGGATGGAAAGTTTGTATCTTTAAAAATAAATAATTTAAATATATATTACAAAAAGTTATATAATAATTATTTGCTTTAAACATTATTAAATTTATGTCAAATATTACATCAAAAGGAAATTATTTTAACTTTAAATCAATTATAATTATTTTGATTTTATTTCAAAATCTACAATTCTATTAGAATTAAAAATTTATTTTGTTTAAAAGATAAGATATGTCCGTTTTAATTAATAATAGGTAAAAGATATAGCGAATTTTTATTAGAAATAATAGTTTAATAAAAAAATTGAAAAAAATAATATATATTTTAATTTGATTATAATTTTTTTTATCAATATTCTCATTTGAATATGAAAACAAGAAGATGTGCCCGTTTTAATTTGGAATAGAAAAAAAGAATATAATGCATTTTAGTTAGGAAAAATTGTTCAATAAAAAAATTAGAAAAAAATATTTTATTAGGAATATATTTTTATTGTGTTTTGATTTTCTAATTAGAATAGGAAAAATAATATCATAAACTTAAAATTATAATTTAAAACCTCATTTAACTTAAATTTATAAATTAGGAATATAATTTAATAAAAAATAGAAAAAAATAGTATATATTATTATTTTATTAGGAATAATTTTTTTAATAATATGCCCCTTTGAATAGAAAAAAAGAAGAAGATGTGCCTATTTTAATTAGGAATAGAAAAAAAATATAATGAATTTTTATTAGGAAAAACCTTTTAATAAAAAAATAAAAATATAGTGTATTATAATTTTATTATGATTTTTTTTTTAAAAAAAAAATAGATAGAAAATTGATTAGGAATAAAAATATTATATTAAGAAAAAGTGATTGGTAGAATTTTATTAGGAATCATTATGTTTTTATTGTATTTTGATTTCCTAATTAGAAAAGGAAAAAAAATAATATTATTGACTTAAAATTGTAACTTGAAACTTAATTAAACTCAAATGTCTTATATACATGTGTCAAATTAATATTCGTTAATAAAACTTCCATGTGTCGAATGTTGATTTGACAATAAAATTTACAATTGAATTGCAATATTAGAAAAATTTAAAAAAATTTCTCTGTCTATAAAATTACCTGTCCAGCCCTTATATATTCACAAAAATAATGATTTCAGAGCATTCCTTTATTTAAGCTTCTAAATTATTTTTATTTATATGAGATGCTTTATTTGGATCTTGAAAATGTTAATTAGTTGAGAGTTATGATCAAATTTATTGTCTTTTTCTTGGAAGGTTTTGAGCATATGAGGTTAATAATGTAATAATATAAATTTAGGACCAAGAACGATTTTGACGTCCGCATTTTGTAAGCAACGGATGTTGATGTCCGCATTTTTTATAAGAGGTGGAAGTTGACGTTCACATTTAAGAGCTTCCTCCCAAGTTGAAAAAATAATTATTAACGGGCTTCATAATCTTATCTCTCAAATTACCGTTTATGTGTAGACTGTCTAGTAATTGCAATATAAACCCTTTTCAAACACAAATCAAACATCGATTTGGATCAACTAATTTTACTTACTTTGATATTTGAACTAGAATGTGATCCAATTGGTTAGACATGTCTTATTCCTCACGAATCTCTGAAAATGAAGATTTTGAAGACTAAGGGCTCCATTTTTTTGTCTCGTCTTGGCTCGAATTACTTTGACTCACTTTGATTCATCTTCATTCACTTTTACTCAAAACATAATTTAACTCATATCAATTAACCATAGTTAAATATATCATATATTATATCATTAACTATCACTATACATTTTAAATATATTATATATATATTCAACCACACGCATCAATTATCCACTTCCTACCTACACTATATTTTTCATATTATTTAATATATATTTAACCATACCTCAATCATCCACTAACTCATCCAATCAATCAAAATAACACAAAATCATCCAAAATCACAATCAAACAGAATTGAGTCGAGACGAGTTGAAACGAAACGAAAAAAACACATCCTGCATACCTGAGGGAAGTAAGAAAACTTTGGATGCAAGTAACTGAACCCAATGAAAATGGAGTCACCGATTATGCAGTTTTTTCTCGTTTAAGATATCTTTTACAATTGTAGTGAGATGCCCGTTCCCGATCCCACCATGATGAGACCGAGTTCGGTGTCCCGTAATCAATTCTCATTACTCCATTTTCATTTAGTCAACCTTTAGACTTATAATCAACACTTTTCCCAATTTAACTAATAATTTATATTACCCAATAACAATGTTTTAGAAAAATCAAGTTAATTATACAATAAGGATTAAAAATAATTATACAGATAGATTTTCTAATGGCGCCATACGAATGCCACGGAGCTCACCTTATTCCTTATTTTATGCGAGTAGTCAACTGCTACAAACAATAATTCACATCTCGAGATCTAATGAGACGCCCGCTCCCGACCCTACTTGCGAGGATCGAGGTCAGTGCCTCGTTGGTACCTGTGCATGACGTGGATTGGACTTGATGTGCGGAAGTGGAACCCTACTTATGCCTCGTAGTCCGTGCCTATCCTGTTTTTCTAACCTGGGAAAAATATAAACATGTTTTGGAGAACGTAAGCTTTCGCTTAGTGAGAATTATTATAAAGACACTAAGAATCGTATACAAAACCTGGAAGGGATTACTGAACTGATATCTGAAGAACTGAGCTGAAATCATGGAATTTATAATGGAATATATATTTCATGAATATATGTATATTTTACGTGTTGAATGGACATGCTGATATATATATATATATTTTATGAAAATATATTTTACGTGCCGTGTAATCATGCTGAATAAACTACGTGCTGTATAATCATGCTTGTATATATGTATATTTATTTATGAACCAATATCTGTGAAAAACAAGTGGAGATACTACTCTAGTGGCCAGACTATCCTAGTATCTCCTGCCTACCTTGTGGTACTCAAACGCATACCGAAACCAACCTAGACATGAGGCCAACATCTAAGATGGCGTACCATCTGCGCAGACCTATAAACGAGGGGTCACCTGAGTGGACCTGGTACTCCTGATAATAAAAACGTGTGTAGCTGGGGGTTCTTATATAATATATATATATTCTGTATTTATATATATATAATGCATGAAAAACTGAACATGAATGATAAATGTAAACGTGATTGAAATTCGAGATTGTATTTAGAAAGTCTTATAATAAAACTCACAGTCGTTGAAGTCGTGTATTCGTGTACATCCTCCATGGAGTAGCTCGTGCGGTTCTGTCTGAAATCGATACTAACGTTAATATCTATCGAATCTACATGATAAATTAACTTTGAAAACTTGAAAGTTCGATGTTAACTCGCTGTTAGATACTACGTGTCGTCTCGATCTGCGTGATTTGCCAATTTGATGACATCGATAATTTATTAATTCTAATTGATGGCGTGGAAATAAAATAATATATAGATATATACTATCTTACGTCATGCATTAATTTTTCTACATACTGGAATTATCTGATTATTAATTTAATAACATGAATTTAATTTAATTTAATTAATTTAATCTTTTATTAAATTAATTTCTTATAGATTAAATTATTTAAATTACTTAGAAATGTCAATTTTTAACCAAAAATTATTTTTAACCTTCTGGAACATAAATTTATTTATCTTAAATATTATACTTTAATTTGGATTTAAAGCATTTGAGAAAATAATCTAAAATAATTAAATATACATATATTCCTACTAATTATACATATGTTTCGTGATTTAAATTCCAGATGCCGAGAAAAATATAATTTTTATACGAAAATGTTCAAAATAATTTATAATAATTTCTGGTAAAATTTTATAGGTTCGGGTTGAGTAAAAATAATTTTTTTTTGCTTCGGAAGATATAAAAATACGTTTTTAGGTTCGGGAGACTGATTTCTAGATTGAACCGAATTGATTCTAACTGAACCGAATTGAACCGATCTGGAAGTTATGAAAGGACGATTTAACCTTCGACTTAATATTGACTGAAAGAATACGCGTTGGTAATTTTGTAATTATTTTAAAAGACTGAGCGTAGTATTGTCATTTAATGTAAAACCGGATTATATAATAGATTGGACCGGTTCGGTCCAATCATTTTCTCTTTTCTTCTTCCTCCGCTCGCGATCGGCTCTTCTCTGCCCGTCGCCATCCATGATGATTCCGGTCACGTCTAGCTCCGCCACCGGTACCGTTCGTCTCCTTTCGACCCGGGGAACACTATTCTAAGGTTAGTTATCTCTAATTGGACTTAATTTTTGTTTAATTAGGGAAAATCGAATTAGGGTTCTTCGAACATAATTAGGGTTTTTGTTCGATTCTTATATATGTTGTTCTACTGAGGATTCTAAGCTTTCTATTGTAGTTTTTATTTTAATTAAACAGCTAATTAGGCTTGAAGGTTTACCTCGAATTTACTGTTGCTTGTCGAGGTCCGAATTGACTGGAAGAAGATTGGAGACGACGAAAGGAGCCTTTTTGGTCACTGGAACAAGCTGGAATTCGACCGGTTGTGGTTGATCAGAACAGGTGAGTTTCTTACTTTAGCTCTTCCTCACTGTTTAGTTTAATCTCTGTTAGGATTTTTGCATGATTTATTCTTGATCAGTAAATGAAAATCTTGCTCAGTTAGTTTCGATTATTTACCTGCTTAGTTTGTGGCTTCGAGGTTGATTATTGTTCGCTTGGTTTGAGTTGCCCGAATGCTGCTAAATTCCTGATAGAATTGTAGCTTCAAATTGAGTTCTGGTAGCTTAAGTTGAGTGATTGATTGGCTGTCTTAATTTCCTGTCCGAATGCCCTGTTTTGATGTTATTCTGTGATGATTCTGGGCTGATTTTATTTTTGGCAATTCTGAGTGTTGTTTAATCTGTGATGATGTATTATAATTCTGTGTAATGTTTATAATATATCAGAAGGCTGGATTTGTTTGGATTTAGCAGAGATTAGGTTTGAATTTTCAGTATGTGGTTTGAAAAAAATAGTTGCATTGTCTTGGCTGGTTGTGTTTTGTCAATGGGTAATCTGAATTGTGATCTGCCGGTTTGATTGTTGAATATATGGCTGTCAGCTTGTTGTTGACATTTACATTGTAGAATTTCTAAGTTAGTAGACTAGCATGTGAAGCATTAAATTGTTCATTGACTTGGCTTTGTTGGCTGCAGGATTTGTCAAGGAAAGGTGCTTGAATTTCAAGATTTGGCAGCTGTAAAAGATGCAAAGTGAGGCTGCCTTGACTAGCAAGGGCTGCCGGTTGGGAAATGTGTAGTGTAGGTAGTATTAGTGAATTGTAGGTGTTGTGTATAGGTATACTGTAGTAGTATTTGTATGTAGGTATTTGTATAATAGATTCTTGTAATACTTGTTGTAATTGGAGTGTATATGGACTTGTATATTTTTCATTAGAAAAGTTTCTAAAGTAAACATCTTATAGTATATATGTGATTTCAAAACAATTTCTTTTTAAATTTCAATTCCTCACTTGAAAACCGAAACTTGCCGCTTAAGTAACGTGCGTCTAGCGTAGAAAATCGAAAGTCAAATGAACGTGGAACTCTATTTGAAACGTGCGCAAAACAATCGAGGATTATTTATTAAAAAGTCATTACATGTCGACATCATTAGCGCGATTATCAAAGGCGGAATTTTTGGGTCGTTACATCTAAATTGAAGAAATTATTTATTTTTGTAGAAATCTGTAAGCTATATGTTTAGTGAGGTTTTCAATAATCATTTGACAAATCTTAAAACATTTTCAATTTTTTTATAATATTTTCAATATTCAAAGAACATTTTAAATCAATCAGACAATCATTTTAATTTGATATATGCCATATCAAATTTTTAACACAATATGAACCCGTCAGTGAAAATCAATAACGGATCAATCACGTGGTTACGAGCCAATCGTAATCGTGTAGTCAAAAGTGACATGTTAATATTTTATTAATAAATCGAATCGAGTGATATAGACGCGCGCGGTAATTTTCATTGAATCGAGTAAATTGTTTTTGCGTGGCAAATTGAATTTTGATTTTTTCGAAATGCCGAATAGATTGTTGTACGCGTATAAATCGACGCGTAATGTTTTGACCTAGATACTACGTTATCACGATTAATGATCGAATTGCGGAACCAACGATTGAATTATTGCGCGGACCCGACGGCCAACTAAAATAATAATTTTTTTTTAAAATGGTGGGACCCACAATGAGTGTCCCCCACCCATTGAATTCTCTATATCTCTTCTTCCTCTCCCGAGAGTCACTCACTCATCCCCTCAAATTTCCTCTCTGCAATTCTCAACAAAACTTCCTCCGTTTCCAAATTTCTAAAAAATTTCTCAAGCAATTTATTCCAAGCAAGCAAGCATCCAAATTCATATTCAAATTCAAGGTAATATTTACAGTCCATTTACAAATTTTTCAGTTCAAAATTTGTTCGTAGCAAGTCTACGAAAAATCCTAACTGTCTAAAAATCCTAAATCGTCTAATTATACTGTCAAAATTCGAACCTCACCGGAATTGTATGAAATCGGACTATGTTGTAGAGGAGACGACGTGGAGCTCGGAACTACAATCCGTTTTCTGATCCGGTGACGTTTAGTCGGTGAGTCAAGACCGAGTAGAAACTGAGTTGAGACCGAGTCAAGCAATTTCCATCGAATTAGACTCCAATTCGACTTCCCCAAGCTACCTTTGACGTCTACAAACACAGAAAAATCGGATTCAGAGAGATTCGGAAATCTCCGAAACTTTCGAGGTAAAATTCACCTCGATTTCTTTCGATTTAAGCTTAATTTTCACATAGAAATGATAGAAACTGTTAAGTGATAATTAGCTATTTACTTATTCAACTAGATCTTCCAAATGAACCAACATATGAAATTTCACATGATGTAGTGTCTCTTTTGCAGTGATAAATGGCAAGGGACGATAAGACATGTGTATCATCGTCTCGATGTGCTTACCATGTTTTCTTGAGTTTTCGAGGAGCAGATACACGTAAGAACTTCACCGACCATCTTTACCATGCTTTGGAACGTGAAGGAGTTCATACTTACAGAGATGATGAAGAAATTGTTAGAGGGGAAGCTATTAAGGTTGAACTAGAAAAAGCAATTAAACAATCCAAAGTCTCCGTCATAGTTATATCGGAAAATTATGCATCGTCAAGTTGGTGTCTTGACGAGCTTGCCATGATAATGGAAAAGAGGAGAACCGCAAAGCACATTGTCTTACCAGTTTTCTACCAAGTCGATCCCTCTCATGTTAGGTGGCAGATGGGGAGTTTTGCCAAAGCATTTGCTAAGCTTGAATTGGAGAATGACAAGTATAAGATTGAAAAGTGGAGGGCTGCTCTTATGGAAGTTGCAAATCTTGCAGGGATGGATTCGACTAACAGGTAATATCTTAAGCTACAAATTCATTAAATAAACTCTATATATGATTGTGAGAGAATAATACATTTTAAGTTTGATTAGCTAAAACTTAACTATCACGTTCTACTTTGCATTTTAAGTTTAACTTTGATTTGTAGGAATGAGGCAGACTTTATTAAGGATATAGTGAGACATGTACAAAAGAAGTTAGAAAGACCGATACTGAATGTTCCAACCCTCATTGTCGGAAGAGATTCTATTACACAACGCATTAACAATTGGTTAAATGATGGGTCAAAAAAAGCTGGAATTGCAATAATATATGGGATTGGTGGAATCGGGAAGACGACTATTGCCAAGACTGCTTACAACCAGAACGTGGAGAGATTTGATGGTTGTAGCTTTCTTGCAGATATTAGAGATGCAGCAAAGGAGACAAGTAGTTTGATTCGTATTCAAAAACAACTCCTTTCGGATATCTTAAAGAGACCAGTTAAAGTACATAGTGTAGACGGAGGAATACAGAAGATAAGAGATGTCGTAAACTGTAGAAAAGTCCTTATCATTCTTGATGATGTTGATGAACAAAAGCAGTTAGAAAAAATATTTGGTAGCGAGCAACAACTTTGTCTTGGCAGCAAGATTATCATCACAACTAGATACAAAAATCTAATGACTCCGAGGTCTCATGAAGTCTCCAAATTTGCAGTCCAAGAATTAGACGCTGAAGATTCAATTAAACTGTTTAGTTGGCATGCCTTAGGGAAAGACCATCCTACTGAGGATTTATTAGAGTGCTCAAAACAAATCGTCGACCATTGTGGAGGACTTCCATTAGCTCTTGAAGTTTTGGGGGCTTCCTTTTCTCAAAAAACAAGCATAGGTGTATGGGAGAATATGTTACAAAAATTAAAAGCAATTCCTGATAGGAAAATTCAGGATGTTCTCCGCTTAAGCTATGATTCTCTATCAGATGATGATGTCCAAAGTATATTCCTGGACATTGCGTGTTTTTTTGTTGACGAAAAGTACAATGACAACATGGTTGAAGTTCTCGATAATTGTGGTCACTACTCAAAAATAGCAATTGAAAATTTAGTTGATAGGTGTTTGTTGAATATTCATGAAGGCCGGTTCTCTATGCATAACCTAATTAGAGATATGGGGAGAGAAATTGTTCGTCAGGAATCACTTCATGACCTTGGAAAACGTAGCAGGATATGGAATCACAAGGAAGCATATGCTTTACTGAAAGAAAAAACAGTAAGAACTATAACTCAATCCATATGTGATGAACTTCTTCACAAGAAAATATCTAAATGTATATCCTTGTTGTTTTGCAGGGCACTAAAAGAGTGAAAGGTATCACTCTTGACTTTTCTTGGTTGAAGGCAGATCAATCTGAAGAAGTAAATGTAAGTATGAATGAATTGTGCTGAATGACATATATTTAGAAGTGAGTGATGGATATTAACATTTAACAATTCCTTTATTAAAATAGATAGTTGTAGACGCAGACACATTCGGAGGGCTTCAAAATGTAAAACTTCTTAAGCTGAATCATGGCAACCTTATTGGAAATCACAAAAACTTCCCCAAGAATCTGATATGGCTTTGTTGGCATGGATTTCCAATGAAATGCATACCCGCAGATTTTTGTTTGGAGAAGGTGGTTTCTCTTGATGTGTCTTATAGCAAAGTTGAACGTCTTTGGGAAGGAGACATGGTATATTAGTACTTTAATTTAATTTCTTATAGTATCTTGTGTCACAATAGGTAATGATTAACTTTTTTCTTTGAGCAGAGGCTTCCAGGTTTGAAGTTTCTTTACGCAAGCCATTGCCATCAACTTGTTACGATCCCAAACTTTTCCGGTACGCCTCGTCTTAAGAGTTTGATAATGGAAGATT
>NW_027266831.1:0-47493 GCF_046630445.1 Rutidosis leptorrhynchoides
CCAGTGAAAAGTCATGGTAGTATATACCGACATTGTTCAATTATTACCATGCTTTACAGTTCATGTTACATATAGTCCTATCAGTCGCGATATTTTCAACTATAATTAACCAGCGAAAGTCATGGTGTAGTATACTCTTGTCACTACCGACATTGTTCAATTATTACCATGCTTTACAGTTCTTGTTACATAGAGTCCTATCAGTCGCGATAATGTTCAACTATTAAACATGCTTTACAGTTCTTGAGTTGTGATGATATTATTGCTACCATTTTTGTTCACTTTAAATACTCTCCTTTTAAAGCATGGTTCTTGTTACATATAGTCCTATTAGTTGCGATAATATTCAACTATTAAACATGATTTACACTTTTTTGGGTTGTGATGGTATTATTGCTACCATTTTTGTTCGCTTTAAATACTCTTCTTTGAGGAAACCAATAGGTGGGTTTTAGCAACAGATCCAATGCCCGAGAGAGTTGATGGCTCTGCTATCATCTTGAATGACCACATGCTTATCCAAAAGCTTAAATCCAATGATAGTGAGTTTTTGATTGGCATATAAACAAATTCAAATTTTGATGAATGGTCGATGTGCAATATATCCATATATCTAATAAGACTTGGGTGAATAATTGTTTGGCCGGACAATTTCTATGGGACTATTTGAATTCATTGAAAATGAAAATGGAGCAAATCATCGTTATAAAATTTTGCTCCATATTTTTAGTTATTCTGCTGAGATTCCATATTTTTCATATATGAACTCTGCTGAGTTTGGAGCTAAACCCAAGCTTTAAGGTCGTCTTCCGAGCTCTATACATGAGACAAAAATTTGTGAATGAAGATGAGAGAAGATGAACCTAACGACATTAGTGATGGTGGATTATATTTATATGTGTGTGTATGTCCCTGCAGTCGTAGAGGATAATGTTGTTGATGTTGGAGAAAGTTGGGTCAAACCAACTTTGACCAAGTATTATGTGAGTTTCCATTAAGCAATTTAATTTGGTTAATAAGTCGAATGTGTTCTCCATTGTGAGAAGATGAATATAAAATTGCTAGTCCAATTACAGTCATTTGAGTTGTGTAATCATATTATGATAATACTTAAATGATCAGAGTTATATAAATGGGAAAAATACGAGATACCATTGATCCGGGAATTATGGCATTAAAGTCTTATGATCTCAAGTCGAACTCAGCATATGAGTTTTGGTATGGGCTTGGATATTTAATTCATGAACCAAAGTCCGATGAGTTTATTTGGTCAAGATATTTGAAATACATTTCCCACATGTGCTTATTGTGTTATTAACATTTATTTTGTGGATTGGTTTGTATTTAGCAAGATAATATAACGGTTGTAATGGCTGGAAAAATGGCAGCAAATCTAGTTAATTTATTTCCTTAATTCGGACGGTTACAACATGGAGCTGTTACATAATTGTGCTATTTATATGGTGTTTCACCGGTCTTAAATTTCACCAATTCTAGATCAGGTTTTGAGTCAAAGTTCTTTTGTTTTGACGTGTTTGTGTATGTGTTGCACTATTCACGTCACTGTTCACTGTGAGAGATTTCAAACACCCAAATCACAAAAGCTGCACTTTCCAGTTTGCATCTTGGTAAGTGTCTTGAGAGAGTTTGGCGGCTGAAGTTTCGTATTGCCTATCCTCCGCATGTGCTAGCATCCGAAAGGCGTGAAACCGTTATATCTTGGGTGCTATTTATTTCTGCTACTGCTGTTAAGTCTGCCTTAATATGCGAATCTGTGACATATTGTTTTAATAAAATTTAGAAAAATTCTTTCAGTAGCTGATGTGTTAGAATTGTTATATATATCATTCACATGCTATAATTCCAACATTTGAGTGTTACGTACAAATTATGATAATAATATTATAGCGGCCTTATCATTTATCAGAATATTAAGATTAATTCGAAATGAAACTTAACAAAGAAAGTAAATTTTATTGAACTTGTATATTTGTGCATGTGTTTTAGTCACATGTCAATTCGAAAATTCTACCTACGTAATTAAGCCACTGAATATATATTATGAAGAAAATAAAGAAAATGTTTTCTAGAGAAGAAGAAGTCTACTACTAATGGATTTAGGATGGGCTTGTCTGAAATAAGCCAATAGGCCAACAAAAGGAGCATTCATGTAAGTGGTTGGCTCTGTCTGGGAAACATTGTACCTACTATCACCAAATTGATCATTCTCATCAGGCCCTCCAGCTAGCGCCCCGGTTAGTTGATTAAGATCTGGAGCGTCCCTCTTGAAGTATGCGTCTCCGTCTCGGCATTTTAATGGCTCAGGATGCTTCTCCTTATCAGGCAAAGTCGCGCCTCGATGGTGTAGCTTTTCCGGATACTTGTCTCCATATCCCACCATGTATGACGTCTTCAATGGGGGAGGTCCGTTCCCATGAATTGGCCGTATTCTATTACGCTCCAAGCTAGCAATGTCGTCGTGAAAGCCATCGGAAAGTTGAATTTTACATTGTCACCTGCGTCATAGTAGCCTCCCACCATATTCATCTGTTACGATACATATACATAAAATTTTAATTTTAGGAAAAAATTAGAATAGTTTGATTAGTACGATCCTTGATTAAAATGGAAAATGACTATTCATATTCTCGAACTGATCAATTTAATTTTGGGGAATATTGTTATTATTATTAGTATTAACGACTACAATAACTACACGGTGTATTATCAATAATTTACGTTACTTTATTAATTATTAACGAAGAAGAAGGGGAAGAGAAATGAATAAAATTAATATAAGTTGTGGAAATTAACTTACACCAACATCAGAACCATCGTTAAGGGCGTTATCCTTCCTCCAAGTCAATCTCTGAGAAGAAGGCAACTTTCCTGATCTCTGACCTTGAAAGAAGAGAATACATTTTGACAATGCATCGCCATAATCGTGTCGACACTCAACTAAAGCTACAGTACTCACTACCATATTCACCATTAATATTCCTACCAAGCACATTATCACTCCAGCACCCATGATTTTTCTTTATTTTACGACAAGATCTAATTAGGGTTTTGAGGAAAACTCTCTACTTGGTTATGAATAAAACACAACCAGCTAATTGCCTCTATTTATAGATGAATGATCAGTACAAATGACTAATTGTGATGACCAGATCGATGATGTCAGTAGAAAAATTAGTTGCATTTTGTGATAATATAGAAACAAAATTCGGTTAACTTGAAATGACTTGTATTTCGTGTCAACATTCGCTCATTTGATACGTTTTTTTTTCCTTTAACAAATCCATATACTCCTTATTAATTCAATCTAACACTTTAATTGTGGGGGCGTGTCTATACACTGATTTAAAGTAGTTAGTTACTTAAAGTGTCACTTTTCAATTACAAGGCAAATCTCTCTCTATATATAAATCACTAATCTCTAGACATTTTTTCCCACCTAAAAGTCAATTAATGATCACATTAATTATTTTTGCTAAACAAAATACCCTTCTCTATATACGGAGTATAAAAGTAAGAGATATTATAAGTACGAAAGTTCTTAAAAAACCAATCTATAGACTTTTATCTTATCTTTTTCCTCCCAAAACTCAATTAATCAATAATCACCACCTGAACTGTAATAAGAACAAAGAAAAAAAAAACAAACATTCAACTCTACATATGAAGGTAGTAAGTCCTTAAACTTTTTTCCCTGCCAAAATTCAAATAATGACCACATACCTAACTTACTAATACAAAAAAAGAAAAAAAAGAAAAGAAAAAAGAAGTTATACATAGTAGTAATTAAGTCCATAGACTTTTGTTTTCCTCCCCAAACTTAATTTATGACCACCTTAATTACTTTTACTAAAAAATAAATCCTCAAATCACCCATATATATGAAGTAAGTTTAATTAGAGACCTTTTTTCCGTCTTAGTTAATGACTACCTTAGTTACTTTTACGGGAAAAAATATTCACCCAATCTCTCTATATAAAAGTAAATATTATTAAAAAAAAAAAAGTAAGTCCATAGACTGTCTTTTTTTACTCCCAAGATTTCCCACCTTAATTAATTTTATGACCAAAAAAAATACAATCATCTCAATACATTTTTTTTTTTTTATAAAAAAATACACTCATCTCCATATTTTTTTTTAAAAAAAAATCATTCATCTCTATACTTATAAAGATAAGAACATACATTTTTTCCCTCCCAACACTTGATGACTACCTTAATTGCATTTTATAAGAAAAAATCAAATTCTACATCTCTCCATAAAAGTAAGTCAGTCCAGACTTTTTTCCCTCCCAAGATAATGACCACCTAAATAATAGAGTGGATGTAATTGAAGCTGAAAAAACATACAACTTGTATTTTATTGATGTTATGTATTTATACATTATAGAGTAAAGTAGAGTCTGCACTACGTTTTGAAATACAAAATTCAAATACATGATAAGAGATAAAAGCAGTTCAACCGAACATGACAAAATCAACAAGATCTGCAAAAGAGTCCAACGCCATCCATCTTCTATTACGCCCACTCAAGATGGTGATCGATTTCGGACACCAATCTTGAATTTGAGGTATTGAAATTGCTGTCGGAAAAGGGGTTTGGTAAGTGTATCAGCTGCTTGATCTGCCGACGCCAGATGAGCAACTCTCAAATCTCTAGATTGAACTTGCTCACGAATATAGTGGAAGTCGATTGCGATATGCTTCACATGCGAGTGAAAAATAAGGTTGGAATAGAGCTGAGTTGCTCCGACATTGTCGCAGAAAATGACGGGACATCGTTGAAGTTGAAGACCCAATTCAGACAGAAGATTTCGAATCCATTAAAGTTCAGCAGCTGTATTTGCAACAGCCCGATACTCTGCTTCCGTCGAGGAGCGCGCAACAGAGCGCTGCTTGCGCGAACTCCAAGATATCGGATTACGGCCAAGAAAGATGATATAGGCACCTGTGGAGTGAAATTTGTCTCGATCGCCTGCCCAATCAGCATCGGATTGAAGATCGAGAAAGGGATTTTGATTGGCATCGGAGAAAGCATGAAGCTGAGAAGGAGAATCCCTGTATAATTGAATGCCATCATCTGGTGTTCCTGCGAGATAACATAATAAATGTTTTACAGCATTCCAATGGTCACTTGTTGGTTGATGGTTAAATTGTGCTAACTTATTTACTGGAAATGCAATGTCTGGGCGTGTCAGTAGGAAATATTGAAGGCTCCCGAAAATTTTTCTATACTCAGTAGGATCTGATAATCTGGAACCCGAATGTAATGACAGAGTAGGACTACTAGCCATAGGAGTAGCAACTGGTTTGGAGTTCATCATGTTTGTTTGTTGTAACAAATCCAAGACGTACTTCCGCTGAGATAGAAAAATTTCATGAGTATTTTGAATAACTTCTATACCCAGAAAATAGCTTAATGAGCCAAGGTCCTTAAATGAAAACCGTTTAGCCAAAGCTGCAACATAACCAGCAATAAGTATAATTGTTCCCCGTAATAATTATATCATCCACATAAACTATAAGGATAGTTATGGATGTTTTAAGCCATAAATAGCTTTCTTCAAGTGGAAAATATAATCTGGTCGATCAGGGTCCTTGAAACCAGGTGGTTGTGCCATGAATACGTTCTCAGTGAGAGGACCCTGTAAAAAAAGCATTATTAACATCTAGTTGATGCAATTTCCACCCATTTGTGACTGTCAAAGTAAGAACGAGCCATATAGTAACAAGTTTAACAACATGGCTAAACATTTCTTCAAAGTCAATACCAGGTCTTTGATTAAAACCTTTGGCAACTAAACGAGCTTTAAACCTGTTTATTGACCCATTTGAATTTCGTTTTATCTTGTAGATCCACCGACACTTAACAAGGTTGGAGCATTGAGAGGACGGAACTAATTCCCCAGTGTCATTGCGAACAAGAGCATCAAACTCTTCAGACATGCTTGACGCCATTTGCTATCTTTTAGAGCCTGTGTAACAGACGTTGGCTCAATTTCTTCCTGCAACTGTAATTGAGCAGACAGAAAAAAATTTTGAATAGGTTTAAAGATGTTATTTTTGGTCCTTGTAGTCATTCGATGGGTATTCCCTTGTGTTTCAGAGTTTACAGGACTACTTACGGTGCGAGAGTCATCATTCTCAAGGGGAACAAACTCTGCAGCTGGTGCATGAGATGGTAATGGAGGCAAATCAGGTGCTGGGAAGTCAGGAGTTGGCTGAGGAGTATGTCGGATCGGAATAGATGGTAACAACACGGTGCATTCGGATCAGGTGGGTTTTCTACTGGTGTTTGTATATGTTTTTGAAAAGGAAATTGTGTTTCAACAAATCTAACATGTCGAGACACATAAATTCGTCCAGTAGATATATCTAAACAATGATAGGCACTTTGTGTATTTGAATAACCGCATGGCATAGATTTGGGTTCTAATTTGTGTTTGGTATATGGTTTAAGCCATGAATAGCATAGACACCCGAAGACACGCAACTTAAAGTAATTTTGGTGTATTCTGAAACAGGCAATAAAAAGGACTGAACATATTTAAAGTCAAGGTAGGCATTATGTTGATGAGATATACAGCTGTAGAAAATGCATACGGCCAATAGGTGGTTGGCATAGAGGCATGGGTAAATAAAGTTAAACTAGTTTCTACAATATGAAGATATTTTCGTTCAGATAAGCCATTGTGTTCGGGGGTGTGTGGTGGGGTAGTGCGAAATGATATACCATTGTTTGCTAGAAACGAACTTAAGGCTATATATTCACCTCCGTTGTCAAAGTACAAAGTTTTAATTGTTTTGCTAAAAAACTTTTCAACCAATGCTTTGAATCGGATAAAAAGCTCTTTTACCTTTGACTTTTGACGTAAGGTGTAAAACCAAGTATATTTTGTATAGTAATCCACAAAAATGACATAATATTTAAAATTATCATGAGATGCTATAGGTGATGTCCATACATCAGAGAATATAATTTGTAATGATTCAGTAGAGTGCAAAGTAGATTTGGAAAAAACTAACTTGTGACTTTTATTGATTGAACATGAATGAAAATATGAATAGAGATGTGTAGAATTAGTACCTAACTGCAATTTATTTTTTGCTTATATGTCTAGCAAAATGGCTTTTGCAGGATGCCTTAAACGAGAATGCCAGTTTGTGGTGGAGGATGTGGTCGGAAAGGCCAGGAATGGGAGATTGTGTGGCCACTCATACATTCCAGCTTTAGGTGTTCCCTTAGAAGTGGAGCTCCCGTCTGCAGTTCCTTCGCAATAAACGAATCAGATGAGAATTCGATTAAAACTCTATTAGAAACACAAAATTGATAAATCGATATTAAATTCTTTTTCATTGTCGGCACACACAACACATTGTCCAATTTAAACTTTCTGCAAGCACTAGAATTAGAGATATTTGGAGACATGAGTACTGTTGAACTTGTGTGAGTTATATTTAACCCAGTGCCGCCAATCATGATTTCTTCAGTGCCGTCATAGGGATTATACAGCGACAAGTTCTGAAGGTCAGCTGTGACATGGTGTGATGCACCACTGTCCAGTAGCCATGGGGAGTTTCCAGATGGAGGTGAAAGAGCCGCAGCAGCATAATTGGCACGAGGTTGGCATGGAAATGGGTTAGGAGTAGCAACATTGATAGGAACAAGACATACAGATGGGCACCTCTACGCTGTGTGACCCTGAATGCGGCAAGCCTGACAAATACCAAGGTAAGGACAAGAACAGTTCTCTGTTGTTGTTGCTGATTAGATGACTGATTAGTTGCAAAATTCTGAGTGTTCTGTGGCCTAGGATTGTACCTAAAATTCTACTGATGATAAGTATGTGTCTGATGTTGATTGAAATTCTGCCTTTGATTGTAGTTGGTCGCCATTGATTGTTGTTTCCTCTCCCTTGTGGTCTCTGTGCATAATTGGCCGTAGTAAGAAAGTGATTGACCTCGTTTGTACGGTTGTAACTTCATCTGACAACAACTTTTAATGGAGGTCATCAAAAGAAATTGGTAAATATCGTGCATTGATGATTCTTTTGGTCTCCTGATATGAATCATCTAATCCTTCTAATACAACATCTGTGATATCTTCTTGATCCATGGGGGATCGAAGGTAAACAAGTTCATCAGTTTTGGTTTTAATTTTCTGCATATACTCTGTTATGCTGAACGACCCCTTCTTGATCTGTTTGATTTGAGCTTTAACCTGCTTGATACGAGCTCTGGATGGTTTGGCATAGGTGTTGTATAGGAGATCCCAAGATTCCTTTGATGTCTTTGCACTGACAATGAATGGAATGAGTGTTGGGGTAAGAGAGCCAACTATGGCGTTGAAGATTAGTTGGTCTTGTCTGATCCAGGCTATATGCTCTGGATTGGGAGCACCATCATCAGTTGCGGGTGGTGGATAGGTCTTGGATCCATCAACAAATCCCTGGTGATCACAACCAACAAAAAGGCTTTGGAATTGAAGTCTCCAAGCGACATAATTAAGAGAATTAATTTCAAAGACATTTGGGTTGCAACGTTGATCGCAATCAGACTATTGCCACTAGAATTGGAAATGACTGGGGTGGCGAAGTTCATAGAAGGGCTTGTTGGTAACATGATAATAAAAAAGAAAAAAAAAATTGAATCGTTCTGAATTTGATGTTAGTCAAGTGGTTAAGATACCATAATAGAGTGGATGTAATTGGAACTTAAAAAACGCACAACTTATATTTTATTGATGCTATGTATTTATACATTATAGAATATAGTAGAGTCTACACTACATTTTGGGATACAAAATTCAAATATATGATAAGAGATAAAAGCAGTTCAGCTGAAAATGACAAATCCAACGAGATCAGTAAAAGAGTCCAACATCACTCATCCTCTATTACTAAATTACTTTTACGGAAAAAGAAAATCAAATCACCCATCTCAATATAAAAAAGTAAGTAAAATAAATAGACATTTTTTCTTTCACAAGATAATGATCACCTAAATTACTTTTAAGGGAAAAAAATCACACATCGCTCTATGTATAAGTAAGAAATAGACAATTTTTTTCCCTTGCAAGATAATGACCACCTTAAGTATTTGTACAAAAAAAAAATATAAATATAAATAAAATAAACATCCAAACCACCCAATATAAAAGTAAGTCTTTAAAACTTTTTTTCCCTCATAAAATAATGATCACCTTAATTATTTAGGAAAAGAATCACACATCTCTCTCTATATAAGTAAGAAGCTCATAGACAATTTTTTTCCCTCCCAAGATAATGACCATCTTAAGTACTTCTACAAAAAAAGAAAAAGAAAGCAAGCATCGAAAAGTAATCTTTAAAACTTTTTTATCCCTCCCAAGATAATGACCACCTTAGTAATTGCCCAAAAAAAGAAAAATACCAAAACAAAATCAAATCTCCCATCAGATAAAAGTAATAATATTTTTGTATATACATAGTTACATCACTTACATCATTAATGTGTCGTATAGAATTACAGTTATAATATATATGTTTTGAAATTAATCATTATATTTATCGCAAAAATAAGTTATAATTTTTATTACCTTTATCTATAGCTATACTAATATAATAATAGGTCTATTCTTTAGACACGTGGCAGAGTATCTAACATTTTGAACAGATGCTTTAATTTACATAAATTATTCGTATAAATCCTTATAATTAATTTTAATAAATATTAACTATATTTAAAAAATAAAATTAATTAATAATTTATCAATAACATTAAAACATAAAATTACATAAATTAACTAATTAAACATTACTAAACATTTATACGGACCCGAGAAAAACACTAGTACTAATAGTTATTAATTTTTTAAATGTATCACATTCCAATATAAACAAATATAGTTGTATGGAAGTAGTATTATTTAACGGGCACAGGTCCAACCAAGACTTTACCCGAAACAGAAAACAATTTCCAGTTAGAGAGAATTGATGTCATTCTACAATGTAATTTATGATATACGTGTACGTATAATTTATATATCGTTGGCTCTAAGTATTCTAGTGCAGTGTATAAACAATGAATTATCTATATAAACGCATGCAGCAAGAAGCGTGAAGCATTATAATTCTAGTCCACTAGTTCAAAAGAACTAAACAGCATTAATAATGGCAATTCTAATTCCTATATATGTAAAGTTCCAAGGTACGTAACAACCCAACTGAAAGACATATATATCAAAACACGACTGATAGCGATCAGGCATCAAATTTCGATTATAAATTGTTTCATGAACTAAATAAAAATCCATCACTAAATATGGACTATTATACAAACAAGGGCAAAGTGTAAAAATCCCCCGAGTTTACTTTTCTACAATTTCAAATGATATATGCTAATTAATATTCATTCCGTCTGACACACATGATACATTGAGTTTTTATGTAATTAATCATATGTATTGAAAATATTTTTATCAAATTATATATGATATTTTGTTTTATTTGAAAAAAATTAAATTTTTTTTAAATAAAAATACCTTCAACACATCTTATTAATTATATCATATAAAAAATCTTGTGTTTAAATACGAAAATAGTACTATTGATGCTTTTTAGGTTTTTCAATTTGATGTTTTGGTACTCCACAAAATTCATGCAACTGTCAAAAGGTAAATATTTTGCAACTCTTTTAAGAGCAGCAAAGTGATGCTTCTACCAATCACAAATAGTTAAATTGAAGAGATAAAAAAAATATGTAGTATCTAATTTTAAAGAAAGAAATACTTTTCAAATTCATATCTAAATTTAAAGACATATAGTTTTTGTTATTTTTTTCTCAAGAATTCACTATTCCTATATATAGTATAGTAATATATATTTGTTTTTATGAATCCCAAAAATCGAAAGATATTAATATGAAAAAATTACAACAAGCAAATATGATTTTATATAAATATTTTATCTCTCCTAAACGATTAAATATAATTAGTGGATATAACAAAATGCTGTTTTCAAAAGAGCAGTAAATTATCTTTCATGTCAAAAATTAATTTACGTAAATTTCCGTGCAATTTGTTTGATGCACAAAATGCTATGGCATATGCCCTATGGGATGTTGCACAATGCAAATGTCAAAACAAAATGTCTGTCAATTTTTCTTGTAATATTTAATATCCAAAGTTTGACTAAGAATACTAGATATACAATAATACATACATAAATCTAAATCTAAATCTAGTAGGAGGAAAGTAAAATTATAAAACGAAATTGCGTTTCTAAAAGAAGTTAACTGAATATTTGTTGTATTACCATCTCAAACATAATCGTTTTCCTTCAATTCTTCTCTCCAACAGATCCTTGTTCTCGTTTCAAGATAATTTCGATATGAACAGCTGCTCGAATTTGTGACCCACTTGCAAAGTTTGGCGATCCCAGAGTGTAGCTACGCCGAGCAAATAATTTCAAACCGACCCAACCAATAGGTGTTGAGTTGGTTTGTTTCATGAAACCTAGAATGCAAGATGTAGTGGAAGTCTCGGTCTGCTCAAAATAAAAAATGAATGAAGAAACATTGAAAAGAAAGAGTAAAGAATAAAGAAACAATGAAAAAGAAGAGAGACATGGTCAAGAAGAAAAAGAAGTTGCAAGCGTCCGTCTTAGGAACGTGCACTGGAAAAACGTTCATCAATGCATTTACTGAGCATTCGATGAATCAGGGTCAAAACAGGTTGGATTATGATCACAGGGTGGAACTTGAATTTAACTAGTGAAATAACAAGTCAAAACACTAAGAAGGGTCCCGGTGCACATGGTGAAGACTTTGAGGACCTTGTTCTGTCTGGTTCAAATGAAGAGGATTAAAATTAGAACTAGCAACAACTTGATCGAGTGAGATCCAAGCATAGTTGGAGCTAACGATGTAGATATTGTTGTGAGTGTTTATTTCTAAAATTTAGCAATAATAATGGAATGCAGGGTTTTTTTATGGAAACTAAAGATGAATTTCAGGTACCTTGATCCAGAAATATTTATGAAGTGTAATGGTGGTTATTTAGAAGTGATTTGCATCAATCAGATTTCTTTCAACAAAAAAGGAGTTATTGGATTGGCTTGCTTCAGGAAGCATGATATGTAAGAAAGTGTTGAGAGCCAACTGTTGAGACAAACTGCCTGTGACGCTAACCTGTGCTAGCTGGATCCTGTAAACACAGTTCTGCAGCAGTTTGTATAAGTTGGCTATTTTCGTCAAAACCATTATACAGAAGATTTATTTCCTTCTTGCAGCACAAGTCCCGTGTGGAAACTAGTATAAATGAAGAATCCTTCTATGATTCCGTTTTGATCAAATTTGATCACGATTCAGTTTGATATGATCATGGATTCGATTTGATTTGATATGGATTTCCTATTATCATTGTGATCCGATTTGATTTGAACAAGGATCTGATTTGATATGTTTGAAGATCAGATTTGATTTAATTTAAATGAGGATTTTCTATTGAGAGAAGGAATCTTATTTAAATCCTGAACAAAAAGAAAGTATATCAGGAAAAGGATTCTAAAGGGAAACAATCTCTATTCTGATAGGGATTTGATTTCTGTTTTGTGGAAGGTGATTTCTGATTTGATTCTACATTGATGAAGAAGATTCCGAACTGATTGAGGAGTCTTATTCTAACGGGTTTGCTTTCAGTATAAAAGGAAGAAGAAGACAACAACCCGATCACACTTTTACACTTTCACAAGAGTGATTAAAGAGAGCACTTATTCAACTAGTTAGAGTTGCTGCTGTAGTGCATTGTTTAGGGTCCTTGCAATCTGAAAGAGGGTTGTGAGAAATCCTTGTCCGGTTGACAAGGCAATCGGCACTCGTATATCTGAAAGAGGGTTGCGAGAAGTCCATACCCATTTTGGTGTGGCATACTGTGTAAGTCCTAGACTGTGCTTGTCTAGGCTGTGTGAGGGAAGCAAAGAGTACACTTAGTAAAATAGGAAGTAGGTTATAGACGAGCGAGTTGTAACCCGTGTACTGTCCTATTGTTCCAAGAATAGTAGAATACTGTTTACCTCTGGGTTAGGCCCCGCAGAGTAGGGAAACCGAACTGCGTAAACATATCGTGTGTTATTTATTTTCTGCACTGTATTTTATTTTACTGTGTTAACGTGCCACTGTTGGCACAGCTGCATTTACCTGTCAAAACAGGTCGGAATATACCTTTCAAGTGGTATCAGAACGGGCTCAAGAAATCGTCTTGAGAAAAGATCTTGCGTATTCTGACTATGGAAGACAGGATTGAAGAAGGCGGTTCAACCATTCGGCCTCCGTTACTTACCGATTCCAATTATGATTATTGGAAACATAAGATGAAATGGTTCCTAAAAAGCCAAGATGAACGAATCTGGCGTGCTACACAGGTTCTGTGGACACCTCCTACTGCTACTGTTAATGGTGTTGTAACAGTAAAGTGTGAAGACCAGTGGGCAGTAGTTGAATCAACCACCTGTGCTGCAAACAGCAAAGCTGTTAGCATAATCCATTATGTCGTACGTCCTAGTGTGTTCAAGATTATTCAGAATTTCGAAACTGCCAAGAAATCTTGAGATGCACTTCAACTCACGTACGAAGGAACAAAATCAGTCAAACAATCAAAGCTGCACCTCATCTCCATCAGGTTTGAATCTCTAACCATGAATGATGATGAAACTATTGCTGATTTTGAAAAAGAGCTTTGTTACATTGCTAATGAATCTGCTGCTCTTGGCGAGATAATTCCGGAATCCAAACTGGTGAGAAAAGTGATGATATCGCGACCGGAGAAATTTAGCTCGAAGATGGATGCAATCAGTGAATCTACTGATTTCGAGAGCTTACAGTTTGATGATCTAATGGGAAAGCTCAAAACTTGTGAGATGACTTTGGCTATGAGGAATAAAGATAAGTCTAAATCTAAACCTAAATCTGTTGCCTTTAAATCTGAAGTGGAAGATGTACCTGTAAGCATAGGTGAGCAACGATTGATCCGTGAGCAGCTGGCGCTCATAACAAAAAATATGGAAAAGATGTACAGGAAGTTCTATAAGGCAAAATTCCATGATTACTCTTCAACCAGTCAGAAGAATGATCGAAGCTTCTAGAAGAAGAATGAATTAGGAGGAGGTGCTCTAAGATTCGAAAAGGGAGAATTTAGTGAAGGAAGAACCAGTTTCAGGAAAGGAAAAATACAATGTCATGAATGTCAAGGGTTCGTCACATTGCTACCAAGTGTGCCAACACTCTAGAAAAATAGAAGAAATCTTTCATGTCTACATGGAGTGATGAGGAGGCGTCCGAAGACAAGTCTGAGTCTAGTGATAGTGGAAGTGAGATTGAGTTTCCTGCTTGTAAGGCTCTCACAGCTCATGCATCTGTGAGCACAGCCCGTGAATCTGTGAACACAGAAACAGTTAGCACAGCTAAAACAGAGGATTTAAATTCAGACGAAGACTCAGATAGTGATAATGACGGGGACATACACGCTGCTTTCAAAGACCTACTTGGAAAAATGACTGAATCTCTCAGGATCAATCACATACTTTCTGATGAAGTAGATCAACTGACAGCTGAACGGAAGGATTTCGACACCATAATTGAAAAATACGAAACATAGATTGAAAAGTTGAAATCTGAACTGTCCGAGTCTAAGAAGAAGCTAGAAGAAGCCAACCTTGCCGTTGAGAAGTTCAACAAAGGGAAGGGAAATCTTGATGAGATCCTGAATAAAACGTCTCCAAAGAATAATGTTTTTGGGATTGGTCACAAATCATCAAAAACTGAGAAAGGAAGCTGTAGTTCAGGGCGTGACAACAGGGTGACTAAACACATAATTATGTGTCACTATTGCAACAAACCTGGACATATCAGACCTAGGTGTTTTGCATGACAAGCTGATATTCGAACTCTCATTGCTTTAATGCCAAGGAAACAGCCAAAGAAGAAGGTCGATATCGTCAATCACTCTCAACGACATATTTGGGTGAAGAAGAAAGAATTGAAAAGCCTTATGTGCAGAGTCTCACCAAAAAGGGCAGCCGATCGGTATGGTGAACCTGGAATTGGTCAACTTCTATCTAATGATAACACACCTAGTGTGGGAGCATTAGCGTCGGAAGGTGTTAACAGTAATGAAAACACACCTAGTGTGGAGGCGTTGCCTGTTAGCACGGATGCCAGGCACACCAGTGCTATAAGCTTATCGAAAAATCCAGTCAAGCACTCCAAATCGAAGCACATCCAAGCTCGTCACCACCTTATAAGCGAGCCTGTTAAAGAAAAGAAGGTGGCCTTGGAATATGTCTCCACGAAAAAACAATTGGCGGACATCTTTACGAAGAGTCTTGATGCAAATCGTTTTGAGTTCTTGAGAGAAGCTCTCGGACCTTGTTCCATGACGTGAAAATTAAGATAAGTGCTTCCTCCCCTGTATATACCATTTTAATTATTATTTTGTCTGTTCTTTTTAATAAAGAAAAAAAGGAAGGAAAAAATAGAAAAAGAAAAATCCAAAAAGAAGGTTGGAATGTGTTTCCGTTGTTAGGGAACAATGTTTGGGCTATGACTAGATAAAATTCAAGGAGAAAGTCTTATGAGAAGATAAGAAGTTTCTGATTTTCCTGTCGTTGCTACGGATCCTGTTAACACAGAGGATCAAGTTGTTGCTAAAACCTGTGGCAACCCTCAAGTTGAGGGGGAGGCTCGTGCTAAGGGGGAGTTCCTTCATGCTCGTATTGAGGGGGAGTTCCATGATAAGAATGCTGCAGCTAAGGGGGAGCAACAAAATATCTCTCTATCTGATGTGGAGAATGTTGAAGAAACTGTTGCTAAAGTACCTGTGAGCACACTGGACAGTCAGTTCTTAAAAAAGAAGAAAGAAAAGCAGCAGTACAGATTGTGAAAGCTCAGATTGCACGAAACTGATTTTCAGGGGGAGCTTTCTGATTTTTGCTGAAAGTTTTTGTCATGATTAACTATTCGAAACTTTCATCTTATTGGCACTTTGTGTAGTAACTTTGATTGGACAAGTTACAATTAACTGCCTGTGACGCTAACCTGTGCTAGCTGGATCCTGTAAACACAATTCTGCAGCAGTTTGTATAAGTTGGCTATTTTCGTCAAAACCATTATACAGAAGATTTATTTCCTTCTTGCAGCACAAGTCCCGTATAGAAACTAGTATAAATGAAGAATCCTTCTATGATTCTGTTTTGATCCAATTTGATCACGATTCAGTTTGATATGATCATGGATTCGATTTGATATGGTATGGATTTCCTATTATCACTGTGATCCGATTTGATTTGAACAAGGATCTGATTTGATATGCTTGAAGATCATATTTGATTTAGTTTAAATGAGGATTTCCTATTGAGAGAAGGAATCTTATTTAAATCCTGAACAAAAGGAAAGTATATCAGGAAAAGGCTTCTAAAGGGAAACAATCTCTATTCTGATAGGGATTTGATTTCTGTTTTGTGGAAGGTGATTTCTGATTTGATTCTACATTGATGAAGAAGATTCCGAACTGATTGAGGAGTCTTATTCTAACGGGTTTGCTTTCAGTACAAAAGGAAGAAGAAGACAACAACCCGATCACACTTTTACACTTTCACAAGAGTGATTAAAGAGAGCACTTATTCAACTAGTTAGAGTTGTTGTTGTAGTGCATTGTTTAGGGTCCTTGCAATCTGAAAGAGGGTTGTGAGAAGTCCTTGTCCGGTTGACAAGGCAATCGACACTCGTATATCTGAAAGAGGGTTGCGAGAAGTCCATACCCGTTTTGGTGTGGCATACTGTGTAAGTCCTAGACTGTGCTTGTCTAGGCTGTGTGAGGGAAGCAAAGAGTACACTTAGTAAAATAGGAAGTAGGTTATAGACGAGCGAGTTATAACCCGTGTACTGTCCTATTGTTACAAGAATAGTGGAATACTGTTTATCTCTAGGCTAGGCCCCGCAGAGTAGGGAAACCAAACTGCGTAAACATATCGTGTGTTATTTATTTTCTGCACTGTGTTTTATTTTACTGTGTTAACGTGCTACTGTTGGCACAACTGCATTTACCTGTCAAAACAGGTCGGAATACACCTTTCACCATCTGTTGAAGAAAAACTAAGAAGAGTTGAGCTTGAAGAAGAAAGAAAATGGAAGAGAGCTCATTGTTTTAGTCATTCAAGCTTTTAATAGTTTCATGAAGGTTTTAATGAAGCTCCACAAGGATTTGGAAGCAAACTATGCATCACAACATCGAGCAGAACTGATTCAGGTTTTTACAGCAAAGTTACAGGATTGGACCAGACAGCATACTGTAAAAAGTTCAAGGACCTTGGTGTAACTGGTTCAAAAGTCGAGGAGTCTGTTAGAATTAAGCCAAAGTTGGTTATCGGAGCTACAGTCATCGGCAGAGCTCGTTTGACATGGAAATGCTCGTATTGATGTCGTCTATCCATTCGTGAAGTCCAATTATGCTGCAATTCATCCTAGAGAAAAGCTCCAAATTGTTAGGATTCTAATGCTGTTTTTCTGCAAAATCGGGTATTCCCGTTCTCTCTCAATTCTCGATGGATTAATGCAATTCAAAGCTCCATTTAGCTTGAAAATGTTGCTCTGAGTTGTTTGGTTGAGTTAATTTTAGCATATAATTACTAAGGAATAAAGTTGCAGTCCGAATTGCTCAAAGCTAGAAAACTGAGTGTGAATTGGAAAAGTTTTTTGTAGGACTCTTTTCTTGTTCGTTTCAATTCAGGTCGACTACATTGAGTCTTAGGAAGATGTAATAAAGGTGTATGCAAGATTTCAGCCATGGAGAATGAGAATTGCTATTGAATAGGCCAATATCAGTTATTTTTTCAAACAAGTCAAGTAGTGATTTTTAGTTTCAGTTTAAGTTGAAGAAAAGTGTTAATGCAGTTTCATTTAGAGTAGTATGGTGGAGGCATCTGCAATGGTGGTTGCTCATTTTAATGGCAAAATTGAAAGTCAACTTCAAAGTCAACTATTTGAGCCTTTTGTGACATGATCTACAATTTTATGAAGAAGAAGAAGAGTGTAATGAACCAATTTCGACAAATTTTTACGTTAAGATAAGTTGTGTTTTTACGTTGATAACAATATTAGACGTTCCTACTTCTATGTCAAGTTACCTTTTTTTTAACTCATCGATTAGAGTCGATTTGAGACAAATGGATTAAGTAACAATATGCATTATTAAGAAAATTTTTCTACACTAAAATTACTGCAAGAAAAGTTGTTAATAAAGTCCAATTACATCTTTTATCATCCAATTTACAATAGCCAAAGCATAACCATTACAAGTGATTTCCAATCCAAAATACTACTCTTTTCCTACAACTAATACTACTTGCTATTTACAAATACGACTATATGATACCCTTCCTACAGCAACCACATTTCTGCAATTGAACGTCTTCTAAGTCAGCTGCACACCTGAACAAGCAGCCTTCACTCTTGGACAAAATCCTACACAAGAGAAACAAACAAGTCAAGCCATTTCTCTACATACATGGGAAAGTCTACAATTATACAGAACCAGTATGTAATTCTTTAGTCAAAGACATCTCACCTAAGTTAAAAACAAGTTACCCTCTACACAAATTCATTCTGTCTGGAGTTGGGTCACAAAATCTTTACAATTTCAACTTTCAACAGGAAAACACTCAAATCAATTCCAAAATGTCAACAAGCCTACTGCTATTTTTTTTCTAAACCTACCAGCTGCCAACCTAATCAATTCTAACCTTCTAACAGCTTATAAACACACCACAGATTTGTTGTGACAATAGAAACATCAAACAGACAGAAACAGAAAAGCAATTCGGCCAAACACAGAACAATCCCAAAATAAATTTTTCCAGAAAACGAAAAGCTTACCTCAGATGCGTTCATCATCGTCCATTGATCACATTTATCGCCGTCGATGAGTCAGCAGCCGACCGGAGGTTATCGAGTCGACTTCGAGTTAACACCGAGTCGCGGACCGAGTCAGCCGATTTCTACCCAACCTCGACGAACCCAGCTCAATTCGATGTCTAAAATCAACACATAATCAAAACCGACACGAAACAGAATCAAACGAAACTTTCAGGTAAAATTCCAGCCAATTTCGTACGAATTTTTCAAGAATTTTTGTGTAGAAATGATTAGAAGACGAAGGAGAATAACATATATAAAAATCAGACAAAATTCCCAATTTGTATTTATACATGTGTTAGTGACGGAGCGGGAAGTTAATTAAAATCAACTTTCAGCTGTCGAAACATTCAATTTAATTTTTTTTTTCTTTCTACTCTACACCCTACACTACCCACCCACTATGTCTAATAATTCTTCCCACTATGTCTAAACAGAAATATTCAATCAATCACAACATTATATACTCTCTCCGTCTCGCCATTATTTTTTTTCACAGAAACATTCAACAACATTCAACAAATCACATTCTCATTCATTCAACAATCTCAGCCAAGAAAAACCATTCAATTCAGTTTATTTTATAGTCCAATTACAATGAAATTTCAGTCCAAATTCTTCCGTAACAAGCCTACGGAAGATTTAACTGTCAAATTTATACAAATCGTCAAAACCTACTGTCTAAAAACTCAAAATTTCCATAATCGTTCCAAATTAACATATGTTGTTAAATAGACATATAGAAACCAAATTCAAGAGGAATTACACTGATCGGAAGCCGTTTACCGAGTGAGTCACGACCGAGTTGTGTTCGGGTCGTAAAAGAGTCAGTCGAGTTTGGTCCGAGTTAAGGGTCTAGAGGCATCGTGGGAGGCCGACGAGTCATTCTGAGCAGAAGCCGTCGAGTTAGCCGGTGGTCGGAATCTTCAAAGGTAAAATCCGACCACTTCCTGCATCCAATTCGATTCATTTTTAGCATATTTACAATCCCCATTAACCATAGAACAACATACTAATAGACTAGACCCTAATTCGACGTTTTCAAAAATTGTAACCGAAACCTAAATTTGAAATTAAAGACGAACGGAGTAGAACTGATGTAATCTAACCTCATATTCGTGATCCTTAAGTCGAGACGGGTCGATTGGTGTATGAGTCGGGGTACGTCGTTGCTGGAATCGGGGAAGTTGACGTTGGCAGAGGCGGTGAGACGGAGAAGAAAACACGATCCAAAGGTAGAAGATGAAGTGTAATGATTGAACCGATTTGGTTCGATAATTTTTATAATAGGAGAGATAAAAATCAGTTCAATTAAGTAAAAGACTATATTACCCTTTCATTTTTAAAATATTTACAAAACTGTCAACGCGTTTTAATTCAGTCAAATAAAGTCAAAGGTTTAAATTGTCTTTTTGCAGTATTTTAAATCGGTTCTTTCGGTTCCTTTCGGTTCAATTTGGTTTATTTCAATCTGTATCGGATTGGTCTGATTTTTTTTAATTCGTGTCTATATTAAAAGTCATTTATACCCCTCTCTGTTTTACAAAATTACAGATTTAGCAACGTATCGATTTTAAGTCAAAGGTTATACTTGTCCTTTTACGAACTCGAACTTGATTACGAACCTAATTTAAACCCTAAAAGTAATATTTTATCTTCTGAGCCTAATAAAATTATTTTTACTTACTCCGAACCTATAAACATTTTACAGTAAAAGTTATTAACTATTTAGAACCTTATTATGTAAAAATTTAGTCAAAATAATTTTTGGATTTTAAAAATAAAATAACAACTTCGATTGATTTCTATTATATGTCTATTTTGGCTTAAATAAATCAATTCATTATAAAATTGATTTTGGAAAATTTTACTAATCAATAAAATACAAATTGATAACTTATAAATTTTAAAAATATATTTATTTGTCAAAATAACTATTTCTCGTTAGTAATTAACTAATTAATTAATCGTGTAGAAATCTAACAAGTGAGACGTACGAAAAATCATTTGTAGCATTTCATTCCGACGTCATTAGCTTAAAATGTATGTTAATGAATTATCGATGACAATAGGTCTATAAATCAAGCGGATCGAAGCAAGGACTATTTGACGAGTAAACTGTGAGTGTTACTTTCATTTTATCTATGAATATATGTTAATGCTTTATTAAATATATATATACTATGCCATATAAATAATTTCTGATTATCACACTACTTTATGATTTATTTAAATGTATGGCATAGATATGTATTATAACTTAAAAACTGGAGAGAACCTGCATAAACCCTAAAAGCAAAGTTTTCTTTACTTCTTCATGATTTAAAAGCAAATTTTGCTTACGAAGAATGATTAATCGAAAGCGTGTTTTGCTTTCTTCTATAAATGCGAACCCAATGAACAAACGTTTTATTGATGATGGGATTCGGTCGACTTCGTGGCGACCCAATCCATGATGAGTACTAGATCCTTTGACCCCTTGTTGTGGTCTGATCAGATGGTACGACTCCTCTAGTATATCTAGCTGTAGTTTTATTTGCATCCTTTGTTGACGGGCTGACGGTACACTAGGATACTACAGTAGGTCATTCCTATTGTCAGTTATCCTGATGTTTTCACTGATGGGGTTCGACGATGTCTAAAAATGTTTTATAATGATTCCTGTTTTCGAAAATAACGATTCTATATGTTTATTGTTGTCAAAATGATTTAAGACGTTTATGATCAAAACATTTTACCTTAATGAATGATGTAATGAAATGCTTTTCAATGTAAAATCTCACTAAGCATTATAGCTTACAGATTTCTACAAAATATATATTTTTTTCAGGTTAAGCAGGTTCAGGTTATGAGGCATGACTAGGGCCCAACTTTCGCAGACAATAAAAGGTACCAACGGGCCCCACACTAGACCCACATGAGGGTCGAAATACGGGCATCTGCAATGGTGGTTGCTCATTTCAATGGCAGAATCGAAAGTCAACTTCAAAGTCAACTATTTGAGCATTTTGTGACATGATCTGCAATTTTATGAAGAAGGAGAGTTTCTACTACAAAATTTTACCAATCATACTTTACTTGAAGGTTAAATTTGATTTAGAACTGGAGAGCAAGAAAAGAAAACCATTAGAAATATTTTTTCCTTTCAGTTTGTCTTATAGTAGAAATGTCACTATCTGCTTTTGTTTTTTCTTGTTTTCCTTGTCTTGACTGTGACCAAGTGAATCATAATAGTAATAAAATTTGTTGAGAATAGTATATAAACTCTTTTGTATTCAGAAACAACTTGAGCCGAAAATTACAATGAAAATAAAAAGAATTCCATTTTCTCTTGTTTTGTTTTTATTTTCATACCAATAGTACTGTCTTTTGCAGAAACCAAAATCTGTCTTCGCCTAAATCAATTTCTTAGGATCAAAATACTTGAAACCTTTATTTAGGTTAATTTACAGCATTGAAATGAAATCAAAACCATGAATGATCAATATTGATTATGTTACAAGTTTTTAAGTTCTGTTGTTGTTCTTACTTGTTCTGTAATTGTTTGCTGGGTTAGCTTCATGAATCTGTTCTATGTGATGTCTTTTTTGCTGTGAAGTCATTTCCAACAGATTCCTACCGATACAAATAATCACGACGGCGTTGACAACAATGCTAAGGAATCAATTTGAATAAATTTGCTCTGGAATAAAAAGCCCTCTTTCGAGAAAGGTTTCTGGTATTTCCTTTTCAGTCCTTTTACTGGTTGTAGTTGAATTTTCAGTTTCTACAGTTCTGAATGAAATCACTTGGTTCAAATGTGCATTTAGCATGGAAATGAGTAAATGAAGTTTTTTTTAGAGGATTAAAGGAAGTTAGTTTATGATTTCCAATAGTCTAAATAAAAGGTATGCTTACATTTGGAAATCGATCAAAAGTTGTCTTGTCAAATATTGGCGAAATCTGGTTTATTGATTAAGTAGTGTCCATTTCACACATAGAAGTTGTTTAGATGGTTTATGAAAAGTTATAGCTGATGAAAATAATTTTAGTCTCTCTGTCAAAAATCGGTGGTTTAGCTTCAAGTAAGAAAAGTGAAGTTGTTTTTTCATCGTAAACAAGTCCGATTTAGTGCAAGGATGAATTCTAGAGTTGAGGAGCAAGCATCGGTGACCGTTAGAAAAGCACTTGGAAAAAGCACCTAGAGCTGAGACATTAGTAATTTTCTCATTTGCATTTTGTGTTATGCCTAAATGTTGCTATATACTTTAGGCTTTTGAGCTAATACTCGTATAAATATGCTTGTATGCTGCTTTTAGTAATTTGAATGAAATGAGAAAAAGAGTTCGCTAAAAATGGCCAAGGAATTAGTTAGGCATCATTAAAAGTGATAAGAGTTAGGAGCCCCATGAAGACGAATGACCTCGCAAAAGAGCAAGCTAGAAATTAATGTTGGAACTATTATATGTCATTCTTACAAAGGGATGAAGTGTGCCATTTTCGAGAAACAATCGACCACAACCAAACATTGTATATCCTAGCAAGAAACAATCGACCACAACCTAACAATTCTGAGCACGAATCCATGGACAAAATTGACCAGCTACTATAAGGCACATACGAACCCGTAATTTTGGAATTGTCGTTTAGAAGATTGACAGGCGTACCGATGTTTAATGATAGTACCCCTGCAATACCAAAAGAGTCGCTCCTCAACAACAATGTCTTATCACGACCAAGATGGCCAGTAATATCACCCCATGCGTTAGTTATTAGGCCCATTTACCATTTATTTTAACTAGACTTTCTCACCTACTATTATTACTATTATTAGTTATTATTTAATGTTTTTATTTAGAATTGACAGTCAGAACTTAAATTAGTGTTGTAAACACGAATAAAACAAAACGAAATATTCGGAATACGATAATGAATGAAGAGTAATTTTATTAGCAATTCAAACAATTAAATTATAAAAAAAGTAGATTTCACGACTATTTGATCCTTTGATCAACGTTAATTAGCTTTTCTTTCCAATACACCTTACCGTAAACCTTTTAGGTTATATCTTTATGCTTTATGTGAGGTGGCTAGGTTTACTTACGGATTGTGGTGTCGATGGAAGGATTCCGACAGCGTAACGAGAGCTCTGCAACTTCTTCAAAATTTAGAGTGTGTGAATTATGAGGAGAGGCATCTATTTATAGTGTAGAAGAGGTTTGAGGTAATAAACACATGAATATATTGTTTGCCTTTAATGTGATTCTACGTCAATACATTCTCTGTCAATTTAATTAATAATTTTCTTTTTTTTAGCTCTGGAATTAAAAGACCGATATTCACTTTCAATTATGTAGCTAGTATTTACTCGTTATGTCCATATTTATTTACTTGAAGTCCAATTTCTTCCTATTTTGTTTCCTGTTTTCTCTTTTGGTTCATGTCTTGACAAATACTCCTAAATTTTCAATATTTCTCTTCCTTTTTTATCATGAAAATTTTCTAGAAGGTTGAAATTTCATGTTGACATATTTGATATATGAAAGAGGAAATCTTCACGTCATCGAAGTTTCTGGTTTTAACAACCTTCAAACTAGGGAGTCAATTGATGTGTTTAATCCGGCTTTTCCCTTGGCTACAAACAGCATAAATGGGTTGTGGCCCATTTATTTGAACAATTTAATCAAAACCTGTCTTAACAAAAGCCGGCTCATTATTATTTCAGTCTTCACGTCTGAACCCTCAACATAATAATCATGTCCATTTTGGTCCTTGTTCTACGACGACATCTCGAGCTCCAGACCTCTGATTGACTTGATTCTTGCGGTGTCGGAACTCTAAGGGTTAGGGCTACTATTTTCGTTCTTTTCCCTAGGGTTAATTATTGATCTAGAATGACGTGTCATTATTTCATTGGTTGTCAAAATTTCGATGCCTACAAATGTGTCAACAGTTTTATCTATTTTGCAGTGTGTTAACAAAAATATCTATGTTCTTACACTATGTTATCAATATTGTCAAATGCCATATTTTGAGTTGCATACCTGAATGATGAGATAGTAGGAACTTCTCGCCCAAAAATTTCTCATGATGGATCGATGAAATTTAAGTTTGTGCACGTTATTTTCTTAAAAAGACCAACAAAACACCTAAACTTTATCATCTAAGTTCAGCCTCTCTAAGAACCTTATTTCTTACTTTTCTAATAGAATTCGAATATTCAACCTCTCGAAAAGAAAAACGATGTATTAACTATTAGACCATTGTCCTGATTAACCATTAGTCTCTATAAGAATTTTCAATTAATTTTTTTTAATTCTTTATATAGTTTTGGTAGGAATTTTCCGTTTCCATGATTTGTTCTTATCGTAAGTAACTTAAGAAATACTGGATTCCCTGTATCGCAATACAAGATAGTAAATATGACAAAATCACGAAAAATTATTTTTGACTAAAATGCCGTAAATAAAGTTAATTAATTATATATAAAAAAACTAAAACATAAAATTAATAACTTATGTTATAATGGTGGTGCTGGTCAACAGGCAGCTGCAGTGGCACTCAATGGTGGCGCTCAATGACAGTCAATGGCTATAATCCATCGATAATAATGGTAGTGGGTGGTGGCGTGTTTGGCATAAGGATTAAAATGGATTTGATAATGGTAGTTTGTAGAAAGGGATAAATATGAAAAATATTATAAAAAATATTTCTTATATTTTTAATTAAATGTCATTTTTTTATGTAAATTTGTATAAAAAATATGATTTCATAAAAACGGGAAAGACGGATGTATATAAAATTAAAACTATGGTGATACGGGAGGACAATAGATCGAACCTCACCTTACAAACCTCTCTTCTCAGCTGGCAAGTCAGAGTTGACTATTGCATTCAAAACGAAGCACGATACGAATGTACAAGGTTGAATATTTCTTCTAACACAAAAGTCAAGATAGAGCCGAATGCATTTATATATATAATAACTCACGAGCATCGTGCAGCTTATAAAATGTAACTGTATAATTATATGTTTTGTTTACATTTTGCCAGCTTATATAATGCTACTTACAGAAATACTATTAATTAATTTAAATGAGTCATATTAACAAAGATTTCTGAAGCATTATTACAAACGGCAAGGTATGTTTGACCAATCATTAGCAATTAACATACATTATCATACTAGAAAATTCGTCTCATGACACTTGCTCCATAACTATGTTGGAAAAGAGATAGTATAAAGATTATTCTTTTATAAATTAAGAAATAAATAAATATGTGGAAAATTTGTCTCTGTAAAATGCCTCTATAAATCAACTCCAAAGTTGAATTTTGTTTCTACCCGAGGAAATAGTTTTCGCCCATATCTTCTTAATTCGGGTTCTTGTGTTTGACATCTAATTTTGCTGCCTCAAAACACCATCTTACGATTGATTGAACCTAGCGTTCTCAGTTTTATACTTTTTTGTTTTAAAAATATTTTCCCTGATGAAATTAAAAATTGGAATCTGGTCCCTATTCTGCCGGCCTCCCATGTTTTAGCATTTTTCATTTTAACCAACCCAGTTTCTTCTAATCTTCTTTTCAACCTTCTTCCTTCCTATTACAGTATAATCTACATGAAATAATATTTGATAAAATATTAATCTCGTTAAAATAATAAATTCTACAATTTTAAAAAAAAATCATATATTGATAAATTAATATCTCGTTTAAATAATAAATTTTTCCGATCCCAACAATATTAATTTAAAAGAAATTAATAATAATATGATTTTATAATAAATAAAAAATAGTCAAAATTTGAGATGTTCTTACTATTTTACGTTGTTTCTAGATATGAATTTGTTTTTACTATCATAATCATCGAATATGATATATGGATATTCAAACCGAATGAATAAAAAAGAATAGTCTTACTGTCTTTTTGATGGTTAAAAGGGATAAAATAATATCGATCGCCAATAGTCTTATTGTCTTTTTTTTTTTTTTCTTTTTTTTTTTTTTTATGTTAATAGTCATATTGTCTTAGTAATAGAGTCTAGTGATAATTAAATATTGGCTTTATGAAGAGGACACGCTTTCTTTCTAGTATGTACTTCTTTTGATATATCCTCATTTAATAGTGTTGGCAATGCTACTGATATTATTTTACTACCTTAGATGACAATTCTCAAGCTAGTCGGTATCACCAACATTCCTCCAAAAAAACTAATCACCAACTTTACATAAGACAAAAGAAAAAAACAAAAAAAAACCTATTCACCAACCAGGACAGAAGTTGACAGTATCACTCGACAGAATGTTGAGGTCCCATTTCTTTTTCGTTTCGTCTTTACTCGTTTCGTTTCAACTGATTTTAAATCAAAATATATCATAACTCATATTAATTATAATTAAATAAATTATATTTTATTATCATTAAATATTATTATAACTTTAAATAATATTTTAACCATATCAATCATCCATTACCTATCTACACTACATATTTTCATATTATTATAATACATATTTAACTATATTTCTGTTGGTTTAGATCATCTCGAGAAGTTTGAGATCATTGAGACTGCTATAAAGAAAAAAAAGAAAAAAGCTAAAGTTGACAATAGCTTCTAGCAGAAATAATCAAACTTAAAGAAGAAGAAAGCCACAAAGAAGAAGATGGTTTCAAGCGATTCGATCGAGAAGATGTTCCTGAGGTTAGTCATGGAGTTTTTGAAGGAATCAAAATAGTGCATCGAAAGGTTGAACAGGGAAGAAAAAATGAATTTTGCAGAAAGGACGAAACTGCACATCGTCAAAACATCAAAGACCTTGGTGTACCTGCTGCAAACCTTGGAGGTCCGACTGAAGAAAACAAAGACGGCGTTCCACCGGCTAGACGATAAACTTGGGAAGGTCAGGCAAACTTAGAACAGACTCAGGAAAGTGTCAGGAACACCGACATACCCTCCAATTGCTTCGCAAATCAGCCATTCGAAAAGCCCCAATTTGATTAGGGTTCTATCTTACTGTTGATGTCCGAATTTTAATTTTTGCAGTAATGAATAAGATTAGTTAAATTGGTGTTATGGGTAGCTTCGTTTAGTTGTTATAAAGTATTTTGCAAGCTTAATTTGGTCTGACATAGTCTGGAATCCACAAATGTGTGATCGAGTTGCATACTGAAGAACTGAAATTGGGCGTTTTCATTATAAGTCATTGTAGTCAAATTCGTTGATTTAGAATTGTTAAGGGCTAGTCATTGAAGGTGCCTAATTGTTTAAACTGAAGTTCTAGAGCATTGGTGAAGATGGCATTAGCGGGTCTGTACTCTGTTTATCTTGTTCGTCAAGTTTATGATGAAATTCAAATTAGAGAGTTGTTTTTAGTAAAGTTAAGGTTTAGTTAAGTTTTTAATAGTATGTTGAAGGAGTTTGGATAATACAGCAGTTTTGATCAAGCTCGAAATGGAAGTCAAGCAAAAAGTCAACAAAAAATGGTGTCTTTGTCGAGATGAAGAAGACGAAGTTAAGATTGCAATTTTTGAAAGTTTTACAGTGTTATTTACTCGAAAACGCATTGTGGATTACTCTAAGGTGAAAATACAAGCCGAAGTCAGCAGAAGAAGAGATCGTGCAAAAAGTAAATCATTTCTAGTTTTCATTTTACCATTTTCGGTTTCTGGTTTTCTATAAAATCCAGCTTATAACTGTATTTGAATTTCATGTTAGCTAGGTTAAAACTTTCAGACGCCTATATAAAGGCTTATTGTAATCATTTTTTTCTTATGAATGGTATGGAGTAATTTTAGATCGCCATTTTCATCTTTTTACAATTTCAAAAGTCGGTTGCATTGGTTGAGTGCTTCTTAGAATTCCGATCATCCAAATTAGCTTTTTAAGTCCCAAACACACTAGATACCAACGTTAAGTCTTTAGATTAGGATAGCATCAAATCGAATATGAAGGATATGATCATAGTTTTGTTTTAGTGAATCAGTGTTCTAATTTTTTATTTTTCTGCAAATTTGAATTATAGTGCTTGCTATTGTTGTTATTTCTGCTTCATTTTCATCCAATCTTGAGCTCGCCAGTATTCGGAGATTTAAGGTTTATCCAACAACTTCAACCATCCACTAACTCATCCAATAATAAAAATCGCATTCAATCATCCAAAATCACGAAAAAATAAAAGAAAACAATACATTCCAAATCACAATTAAAATATATATTTAACCATATTAACCTATATATTATCCATCTCAGTCCTTAACCTCGATAGTATATATTAATTAATATTTAATTCAAAATAACATATATTAATCAATATAAATTTAGTTCAGACTTTTAAATGTAATATTCATCTATTATTTATTTAGATATTTGTTGAAAACATTATACGATAATAACTAATCTCAAATACTCCTTCGATTCACGTCAAATATTGCGTATAAAGATGTACATCTTAAAAAAAATTAATGATAAATATATATATTCGTTATTTATTATTTTTAAAGTCATAAATATTTATATAAATAGAGTTATTATTGAAATTAATATAAAAGTAAGATGGAAAAAAATAGCTCATACATGCATGAGTTTTATAAAAAAAGTTTAAAGTGAATCAAAATAAATTTTACTATACGATATTTTGGTAGAATAATTAGTATGATGATATTCTATTGCAAATTAGTCTATATATTTCATTTAAAAATATTGTTGAATAATACTATCTCTATATCAAAATATATGATGTTATATTGTTATTTATATTTAAATTCACTTAATATATAAATATATATAATGAAAATTAATATTTTAATATATTTATACGAATAAATTTAAAAATAAAAAACATCATCTGTTTTTATATGAGAAAAATAATTATATACTATGTTCTTAAATAAAAATCCGACCAATTTTATCACATCAATATTATCTTATGACAATTGCACTTTATTAGTCTTTGTTGTTTTTAAATTGTCATTTTGACCATTTTGCCTCGATTCATTTTAATTTTCCATTTTGATTTTCAATAACAATTTTTAATGCATTTTTTTTTTATCTTATCTAGAGAAATTCTTACATATATAATATGCACCACCTCATCATTTATATATGCAAATAAAAAGTTGACATGCGTAATTTTATGGATCACAAAACATATGTATAATCTTAGATGTCAAATTATTTTAAAAACATAAAATATGAGAGATAATTCAATTAAAATTATAAATATGAAAAATACATCCAATTAAATAATTTATATAAATTAAACTACAGATCGACATCCATTCATCTGCCAAAACGAATTATAAATATATTTACTTGAAAATTACAGAGAATCAAATCGAATAGGAAATCTTGCATAATCCAAAAAGTTCATTATCTGTAAAACCCAGAAATTTCAATATTTGCAGAACACGAAAATATAATTGGTTTTGATTATGTGTCCGAAAATTTTGATTTAGAGACTAAAATCGACAATTATTATTGACAACTTGTAAAGTAATCGTAATGTTTTTAGTTTTTTATTTCGTTGAAATATTTAAAATAACATTGAATAATTCTATCATGAGTTTTTGTTTTATGAGTTGAAGGAAAGATCGTTTAGTTGAGAGGGGGACAGAGAGAGAAAAAAAATTATTTTTTTCTACTTAATTTAATTAATTTTCCAGCTCATTTTTACATAATAATTTAGGACCTATTAAAAAATACATGTCAAATTTTAATTTATATATATAAATATTGAGGTGGTATATATTATGCATGTAAGATTTTTCTCTTATCCTGCTGTTTATTATAGAATAATATAAAGCGAGAGAGAGATTGTGTTTTAAGATAAAGTGTATTTGTAAAGCTTACTTCTTTTTATTTTAAATCAATATTTCCTCTACTATCAGGATTGGCGTGGTTTAACTAATAGGTCGGAGGTTCGATCTCTTCTGCGAATGAAAAAAATTTTATGGTCAGTTTCCTATCGCTTCGTGCGTTAGTTGGAACTAGGAATTAGTCTCCGTGCTGTCGGTGGTGAGGATATGCGGGGAGACTAAAAAAAATCAATATTTCCTCCATTTTTTAGAGAAATTTCCTCAATTATTTAATACATGTCTTTTTAGACCTTTTGTTTTGTCTCAAAAACGATAATTTTCATATATATAATTTTGATCAAAATACGTTGTACTTCTTTTATCATGTTGTTTTGTGTTTCAAAATCTTAAAAAATACGTATTGAGAGATGGAAGAAATGCACATATAAATTTGTGAATAATCAACATTCCATTTGAAACTTTCAAATTAATATAATTATCGAATAAATCAAAGTAAGTATACATTGTTAAATTGTCTTCTAATTTTTTAAACACTGATAGGTTATCATGTTAACCACAAAAGAATCTTCGATGTCAACCCCCACAAAAGTCTTAATAATGTATAAATAAGCCTTCATAATTGTCCAACAAAATTAACCACACATTCTACAATTAGCCCATCAAAATGGGATTTCAATCGCTAATTTTCCTTTTGTCTACATTAATATCCCTCACAATAATATCACAAACCAATTCAAGTTCAGTCCGAACCGACAATGATTGGTGTAGAGAAACGCCAAACCCTCAACAATGCAAATATTACATGTCGACCAAAAATAATAATTTCCGAAAGTCATCCATCTTTCCAAAACAAAAGTCGAAGTCGGCGTTTCGTAAAGAAGCAATACAAGTTGCTTTAGAAACAACCCTCTCCGCTCAAACTCGCAACAAGCGCCACAGAAACAAATTCCGATCAGGAACGGAAAAATCAGCATGGCTCGATTGTGTCAACCTCTACGACGACACAATCATCCAACTCAACAAAACCGTTGACTCTAACACAAAGTTGACCAGCTTTGACTCCCAAACGTGGCTTAGTGCAGCACTAACGAACCTCGAAACATGTCGGACGGGAATTTCCGAGGTCGGAGTTTCGAATAACATGAAGTCGCTCATCTTGTCTAATTACAATAATGTCTCGAAGCTAATAAGTAACACTTTGGCTTTACACGATAACGACTCCGTCGTGGCCGAGACTTATTATGATCCTGATAAGGGTTTTCCGAGTTGGGTCAACGGTAGAGATAGGAAGCTGTTGCAATCAACTTCGATAAAAGTCAACGTTGTGGTGGCTAAAGATGGCTCCGGGAATTACAAGACGATCAAGGCTGCACTCGACGCTGCAGCCAAGAGGAGCGGGACAGGAAGGTTTGTTATACGTATTAAGGCAGGGGTTTATAACGAGAATCTTGACATTGATAAGAAGATAAAGAATATAATGCTACTTGGTGATGGACTAAGGTACACCATTATTACTGGGAGTAAGAGTGTAGGTGGTGGCTCTACTACGTTCAACTCTGCAACAGTGGGTAAGATTTTTATTTAATTTTTTAAAACTTTTATCTTAATTTTGCTCCGTAGAGGTCCTAAGAGTTAAAAGATAAAACTTTTTGTTCTATACGTTGAAATAGAAACTAACGGACTTAACTATTTTGCAAAAAGTCAACTCTTAAGGGTGACATGCGATGTAGCTTGATTCGATACAAATTAGTGCTTCTACTATCTTCACTGCATCAAACCGAACTACCCATACCATTAATTAGAAGTAAATATTCGACTTAGAACATAAAGCCCTAAATTTGTTAGAACAAAGCCACGCTAGTGATCAATCGAAACCCTAAATTCAATTTATAACGACTACATTAGGCCCTTGAAATTGAGTGCGTAGCAGCGGATATAGTCCTTTATTGCGATGGGGGGAAGCAGAAGAAGGGCGGAGTGCGAAGTCAGAGTTGTCATCCTCTTATAGAGTACTTCATTAGTTGTACACCGGCTTGGAGTGTTAACAGAGGTTTGGAAAGTGAATGGATGTTATATAATAGTGAAGTTTTGACCCATTTTACAATGGTAAGTTAAAAATAAAATAAAATTAGGTGTTCAAATTTAATCTAAAAAATATTTGATTAATTAGAGAAAAAGCTTACTTTATTAACTTAGGACTACTTATTATTAGTATATAAAATATTTTTTTTCCAAAGGTGATCATTCCACACCCTACGGTTTATGTGCTTCGCCATTGACTTTCTACATAAAAACTCTTTCTAAATTTTAATTAAGGCTAGGCTCTCCATCCTCCAATATCAACCAAAGAGAAGATAAACCTTCAGTTAATAATTCCAATGCAAACTATTTTATCCCAAGAATTATTTCGTGACTATATATTATATTTCAATAAACTCTCTAATTTAATTTTGGTTTTAAAGTGTTTTGTCACGACTCGTGTAATTAACCTCTGACATATAAATTGTAATAAACCTACAAAACCGTTTCATACTTTATACAACAATATTTGATTAATATTCTCACTTTCAAAATTATTATTTTACCACACATATCCTCAAGTAATTCTTAGACTCATTCTGTCTATTACGTACACGAAAATTTGTTAAACTCCATTAAAAATTGAAAACATTTTGTAATTTGGTGACCTAAGAGCTTAAAAATTTGATCATGATACAATTTTATATATTAGGTTCATCGTTTTTTTTTTTTTTCAGGGTTTCATCGTATGTTATAAGTCTGAAGTTTTAGAAACATGAGCTACATATATAACTATGGTTGAGCTAGTCGACCTGCATTACTTATTTAGTTCACGATTTAAATATGTTGATAGCCGATGATGACCGATTAATGTAATATTAAACTTAAATATTGCAGCGGTAACTAGTGAAGGATTTATCGCTCGTGGCATCACATTCCGAAACACAGCAGGTCCACAAAACCATCAAGCCGTAGCCCTCCGATCAGGCGCTGACCTTTCAGTTTTCTACCGTTGCGGCTTTGAAGGATACCAAGACACACTCTACGTCCACTCGCAACGGCAATTCTATAAAGAGTGTTATGTGTACGGCACAGTAGATTTCATCTTTGGCAATGCCGCTGTCGTCCTCCAGAACTGCATGATATACGCACGGAGACCCATGAGCAAGCAAAAAAACACCGTAACCGCACAAGGCAGAACGGACCCTAACCAAAACACGGGAATCTCAATCCACAGCTCGAGAGTGATGGCATCCTCAGATCTAAAACCAGTACTTGGCCAGTTTAAAACATTCTTAGGACGACCGTGGAAGGCATATTCGAGGACAGTGTTTATGACGACTTATCTTGATACGTTGGTGGATCCTGCCGGCTGGTTAGAATGGGACGGTAACTTTGCCCTTAGGACATTGTATTATGGGGAGTATAAGAATCTCGGACCAGCTTCTTCCACAAGTAAGAGAGTGAAATGGGGTGGTTACAAGGTCATTACTAGTGCCAGTGAAGCATCTAAGTTTACGGTGGAGAATTTCATTGCTGGAAAGTCCTGGTTGCCGGCAACCAACGTTCCATTCACATCTGGACTGTAAGAGCGTGTGAAGTAAGTATGAATGGTTGTTCAACAAATAAAGAAAAGAAAAGAGAGATCATTTCAAAACTAAATTTGTCTGTAAATGTTTGTAATGTTATTCTTTGATTAGCAAGATAAAATTTGTTGGCAAATGAGATCACTTTTGCATGTTGATTTTATGTAACTACAAGTCATAAAAAATATTATTCTTGTTCTATGTTTTACCGAGATTTGTGCTTTTATTGCGTCCTTCGTGATCCGCCGGAGTTAGATTTAGATTGAGAAGCTACAAGGGAAACAAAATGGGCTAGGGAGTGAGTAGAAAGTAGATGCTGAAACGTGTCCACTTGAAATTCTTTGTCGGGATGTATTTATACACTTTTCCGAGCAAGAAATTAAGATGGGACCTAAAAACTAAGGCTCCATTTTTTTTTTCCGTTTCGTTTCGTCTCCACTCGACTCATTTTGATTCACTTTGATTCATTTTAACTTAAACATAACTTAATTCATATTAATTAATCATAATTAAATATATTATATTTTATATCATTAACTACCACTACATATTTTAATAATATATATTTTTTTGATAGAATGAAATTGAGGCAGAACCTCGTACAAAGGAAAATTAGAGTAAATTATTACATTGGAATAAAAAATCGACATTGAAATGAAAATCGACATTGATAAAAGACACTTTGCAACTTCTTCTTGACATAGATGTTCGCATATCAGTGAGTACTCAATTCACGCCGATGGATTTTCAAGAGTTGCTAGATCATTCCCAAAAGCCAGAAATACTTTGACCACAAATAGATGTCTTAATCATACCATACCAGTATTAGCTGCACCAATGGGAGATTGTCAGCCGGGGTAGAACTTTGATTCTTATGCTTGTTGTTTTAGTATCCATATGGATAGTAGAGAAACTTTTACCAGTAACCAATTAAGCATATTGCAATATAATGCTACCATAACACCAATACACCAATACGTTTTATCAATACAGCAGAAAAAGAAAATCAGTATCAATGGTAAGAGAAACCAGATACCATAAGCACACTAAATCCAATATTAGTAGCAACTGTTAGAAGATTCTCAACACTGCAACTCGGTTTCAACAACAAAGACAACAACAAACAGCAATAGCAATAGGAAGAAAATACTGAAAGCTATAAAAACCAGATTCAAGTACAAGCAATGTAATAATAAAAACTCATCATGATTTTGATTTGATAATAAATGCTTAAAGGGGTTATCTCACCGATGTAAGGTAGGAAATCCTATTAATAAATTAAGGTTAAGGCTTATTCAGTTGTCCCTAATATTACCAATGCAAACTGAATTTGAAATTGAGAAAAAAAGATGAACTTATATTTTTCTGAAAATTTTTCATTAACACAGCATAAAGAAGATTGTCTTTCGACTACAAACTATAGGTAGTGATCCTCTAAATGATCTAGACTGTAAATTCATTTCTTACTGCCTTGGTTTATATCTGATAATTAGTAAAAGTAAATCTCTAACTGAAAATGTAGAAGATGGGAAAACAGTACAAACCACAAAAATAAAACCATTTTAGTTTTGGTAAAACAGTCTGGTTTGATCAAAAAGTAAATCTGGAGATGTTTCCTTGCTCTCTACTCTTCTCTTTGACTTGGACTTACTTTCCAGATGAAACTGTAACAGATAATGTACTGCATTAACAATCTTCTTCTTCCATTTGTAGAAAACCATAAAAAACTTCAAGTGTTGACTTCCAGTTGACTTTTCTTTTTGGCCATCAAAATGATCTCGAACTATTACAAGAAAGAACTCTTAAATTATTTTAAATGTAACTGTAAAACTACTTTTTCATTATCTTGAACATAAAGAAAAATGATCATAGGATTTGTTTGACAAGAAAACTGAAATAGGCCATCGATGGCAAGAACTCATCTTTTCAACCTAAAATCAAGCCTACACCTTCACGTCATCATTATGAAACTATTCGTAATCATTCTGAAGAAGAAAAAATAAGAAAAGTTGACTGAAGCAAAAATCCCTAGTTTCAGCTTATATTCTTCACTTTCTAAAAAATCCAGCAAGTATTTTATTCATTACTACCTAATCAACGAAATTGACTCCACCATTCGATTTAGGGTGCCAAGACTATTCAAAATGGACCTTTTAACCATCAAGTTTCATCAATTATAAAGAAAGAACGATCAAACCCTAAGTTTTATTTCAGACAGAAGAAAGAGAAACAGATGAACACTATTATTGTAGCAGAAACCCTAGCTCGAATTAGGCATTTCCATTTGAGAGAATTGTAGACAAATTACTTATAATGTCGTTGTAGCTCATGACTTCCTGAGTTGAACGGACATACTCCGGTGCTCCGCCAAATCGCCGGCTGGCCTGAGTAAACTCGATTGCATTTTGGATAGAGCATTTTTCAGAAAATACAGCGACGTCCTTCACATTTGACCCGACTACAGAATCGTCCTTCACTTTTCTCCAATGTTGATTCCTTCATAGAAAAATCCTGAATCAATTCTATGCTTGCTTCCTTCATCCTATTTCACCCCGTTCTTGTTCAAATCCTTCAAGAACACATCTAAGAAAGTTTTAGAAGCAAACTTTTTCAAAACTTTTGCTTGCGGTTTAAGTTTCTTCTTTTCCAAGCTTTTTCTCTGCAGATTCTTCTTCTTCTTGGATTCATTGTTCCTTGGCTTAACATGTGCGCTCACCAATGCATCAATTAGGTCTTAGTAGGCAGGCTTAACGAAACAAGCCATTTCAACAGCAACAACATTAAAGCAGGAAATGTTTTGTTGACTTGCATGGCATTTCCGAACTTCTACCAGCAATCATAAGATCATATTGCACCATAACACCTGTACAACATCACAATAAGTACAGAACTGCTTCAGCCTCAAACTGAACTAAGCAAAACTTCAGCCAAACATTCACATGCTTAGTCACAATCGATGTTTCCAATTGTTTGAGTATGAGTGGGAGAGCCATAAAAAATCAGCACCATGATGCTCTCCTAATTTCGTAGTCGACAAGGGGATGGATGATTTCATCAGGTACTTTGATTTTTCAATCATGACTTCAATGTTTCCAATAAACATATTAGATCAATATTATACTTCCCAATAAGTTTACCAATGTGTTTTGTCATTGTTTTCGAGCCAAACCCTCTAACATTGTAAGAGAGGGCAGTGAAGCGATTCATACTCATTCTTCGAGAAACTTTCTAGCTTCAGAAACAGCTACCAAGTAGCTAATGTTAAGAAAGAGTCTATGGTTAATGCCAAAGTTGATTGTCTCCTCGACTTCATTCTTCATCTATAAAATCGAATTCTGTGGTGAACTGGTAACTTCATCAAACCTGGAATTGCACCAGTCGATATCTGAGCTTGCAAGCATTTCCTGAGAACAAGAAACAAGTGATCCGACCGGAGGAATTCTTTTCTTGCGCCTCAACTTTTTGACTGGGGAGACAAACTGAAGCAGGGTTTAGGTTTAGGTTGGATGTTGCTTAAAATAGAAAAAATTGTGCATGTGTTCAATTTTTTCTTTTTTCATTGGTGTATAATTAATTTTTCCTTGGAAAATGGATTCCTGGGTTTGTTTTAAGCTTTCTCCTTTCAATTCTCGAGAAGTAAGGCTTCATTCTTCTTTTTGTTATCACCACCATTTTTTATTTCCCACTGCTTATCCTAATCAGTGAGATCGCTAATGGCGTAGACCTCTTTCGATGGTAAAGGGTTAAGTGTTAAGGTCAGTTTTTTTTTTTTTTTCTCCTTATATGATCTTCCCTAAAATTTTTGGAGGAGGGAGTCATGGCAAGCTCTTTGTGGAAGAGTCTCACGGTCGAAATATCCGCGATTAATAGTAACACATGTATGAGATTAATCATATCCTTTGCCGTTTAGAGGTTTCATCTGGTCCGAGTGAGGCGGTCAAAGGAATTGGAGCGTCTTTCACCATTTATGAAAAACAATTGGAATGTGGTGTTGACTCTCCCTTTGAATGGTTTTGAGCTTAGGGTCTTAATTTAGGGAGTATCGTATCACACACATTTCAATGACTGGGGGATTTTGAAAGCTTTCTTTGCGAGGGTCAGGGAAATGCAATCGGACTCTGTTACAAGGAGAAACATCGCCCGATTATGATATTCTTAGCGTGATCTTTTGGATCTTGACTTCTTTTGTTTATCCACTAGATGTGGTTTCTGAGGAGACTCTCCACCATCAATATTGTACGTGCTCTTTTAATTGCTATTATAATCATATTTATTTATTATTTAATATTTTAAGAGGGATCTCACATCTCTTTCTTGAGTTTCAGGTACCAAACTAGAGGACGAACACGTCGATGCAAAGAAGCTAATGATAATTTCAATCCTTTTGTCCTTGGTCGGTATAATGAGGTGAAGATTCCCGACGTTATTCCCACAGGGGTGGTAGGGATGATAGGTGGTGGGTCATAGTTGGAGGAGACAAATATCCCTCTTGTTGATGAGCACAAAGGAAAAATAGTTTGACCATTTATTAAGCTTTTGAGTCTTTTATTTCTTAGGGGCACATCCCGCTAAAAGGAGGGGGAAAGCTTTGATCATTAAGGTTGTGCACACATGAATTTTTTGAATTGTGGATACAGAGGGTGCATGACTTGAAGGACCAATTTGTTCTTTAAGATAAGAGATTTCTAATGATGATCCTTACCTGCTATAACTTGGGATTTCTTGTTTTCTTTTTGTTATATTGAATCATGGAGTATATTTTGTTCAATTTCCTCCTTTTTTTGGTTATATTTATTTTGTAATGTCTTATCCCTATACAAGTCTCATTATCTTTTATGTTAACATTTCTAGTTAATAAGATGATTTTCTATTGCTGATGAAGTCTTTTTCATTAAGTTCTATTGTTTATTACTACTTTTTTTTCATTTTTTTTTACATATTTACTTTTACTCTTTTATGTTGAGAGTTTACTTTTAAGTGGCTCTCGTGTGGCTTTCCTTGAGAAACTCGGCCTTTAACCGAGATATAGGTTATGGCATGGGCGAGCCTGGCATTCGATGGTCTCTTTGAGATTTCATCTCGATTTGAGTGACCAATTGGATGTTGATCTCAGCAGCAAAAATCGTGATAGTTTGAAGAGGGTACTATGAGATATTGAGGACAACTATCTTAAGAAGGGGCTTGAAAATTTCAAAACAAAGAAGTCAAACTTCGTGAATACACACTAAGGGTGCATTTGTTACGCGGGACGGGACTGAACAGTACAACATGAGATGGGATAGAACTGAACAGGACTGGACAATTTTTGTTTTGTTCTGTGTTTGGTATACATTGAACAAGACAAGACTATATATCAATACAATGACTATAATATCCCTATATATTTCTTTAAGATATATTTAGCCCAATTCTCGTCCTCATATGTTCATCAAGGACGGATATGCCTTATTTAATAAAAACTTAGGACTATAATGATAAAAGAGAAATTTTAGGAGTCTTAATGTCTTATCATGAAAGAATTTGTAGATCAGTATCTCCCTTCTTCTCTCTCGTCGAAGAATTAACGACGCTCGGATCGAGCTCTCGCCACTTCGATCATTATCTCCGTCATAGTCGATCTCTCTTCGTCATCCAAGTCGATCCATGCCGCTCCTCTTCTCTTCTTCGTCACCGCGTCTTCCAAGTCAATAAACGTCGGTCGACTCCCCTCAGATCAGATTACCCCGCCGTCGCGTCTCCTTCTAGATCCACAGAATTCCTTCTCCTTCCAAATCCGCAGACAACCAACTCCTCTTATTCGACAACCTTGTCTAATTTGTGTAAACATTGTAGGGAGAGAGACTACCGTTGAAAATTGAAAAGATCATGACACTGAGACTACCAATCGACAAGGATAATTGTCCAAAATCGAACGTTGCGGGACAAAAAATCTTCCGTGGGTGGTCGTAGTACCCACAATCGACCCCATCGCAAAGTTTACGCCGCCGCAGACGGAGGCACATATGGTTGTGAAACTTTTCAGGTTGACCCAATCCTGGTTGCGTCGATGATAGAAATCCAAGTTCAGTTGCCATGTCATTTCCATATACCAAATGATTTTCTCAAATTAATTGTGCTCTTTGTAATTTCCTTTAAAAAAGAGGGGTACGCTAGTCAAAAGTGGTTTTGTCCTAACTTGTCCCTAGTTGTTCCACCCTAAAATAGTGGATAAAAAAAATTTATTTACTATTGTAAAGTTGTCCCAATGAACATGTCTCGTTCTACTCGTAACGCATGCCAAACAGTTGACAAGAACAAAAATCCTTGTTCTGTCCTGTCATGTCCTACATAACAAACGCACCCTAAAGAAAAATGAGAAAAAATATGGTATGAATCAACTGTTGAGAGTCTAAAGTGTAATAATTTTAGACCTTCCTTCTACAACCTCACAAGCAAATTCCCATCCCATTGCATAGAATAACAGCTAATCATCATCGCATCCAAATCTCTACATAGGAAATGTTTCTGATCAATAGTGGTTGATTCAGATTTTGGATTGGGTAATATCCAAGATTGTTAAAAATCAAAATTTATTTTGAATTCACACACCCAACTAATAACTTGGTAGAACTTGTTGTTTTTGTGAAGCGAATCATTGAAGAAGCAAGCTTACCTTATCAACTGGGCAAGTATCGAATTTTCAAGAATTCACGCTAGTGGTTCACAGATAGATAGAGATGTGTGTAAGTGAAAGAGACAGAGAGAAACACAACCACTTCAAACTGAAAAGTTAAACAAAGAAATTGGCAATTACTGACCCAGTTAAAAACAATAGCACATGATGATAATACCTTTTAGGCTCAGAAAAACCCCCATTTGAAAATATCTTCAAATTCACAGGCACATTACAGAATATTTTTTTTCCGTCAAGAACTCAGACAGAGATCTATGAAGGAGGGAATGTCTTTGAAAACGCTAATGATAAAGAATCAAATTACTACACAATACTTTTGTTTATTTATTACTATTTTCTCTAAAAAATGTGAGGCAAAATCCGCATATTTACCATTGACATCATTTTAATTTGTTTTCCTCATACCCTTCATGGAAAAATATGGCTATAACTAATAAATTATGTAAACTTTACACCAAAAAGATCAAGATATTGTAAATGTGATGCATATTGTTTCGACTATAAAGGCACTAATTCAAGAATTAAGAGATTAAGGGTGGGAATCATTGTTTGGGGATGTCAAAAAATTTTGTGGTCGCAATAATATTGATATTCCAGATTTAAGTACTCCATACAAAAGCCATGGAGCTAAATCTCATCGTGAAAATGTAGAAAACCTTGTTACCTTAGAGCACCATTTTAGAGTTAGACATTATCACAGAAGCAATTGATTTTCAAATGAAGGAGTTAAATAGCACATTTTGTGACCAAACAATGGAATAGCTTAAATGAGTTCATCTTTGAGTCCTATTGAAGCTTTCGATAGTGAAACGACTTTGATAGTGAAAAGACTTGCACGTTGGTTGATAAGTTTTATCTTAAAAAATGTAATGTCCATGCAAATATTGAGTTGAAGATTGAATTTAAACACTACCAATGGGATGTGCCGAAGAGTGACAATTTTCAAAATTTATCAGAACTTTCTGAATTATGCCAATACTTGAAGTTGACCGGAAAGTCAAAGCCTTTCAATTTTTGATAGATTGATTCGATTGGTTTTAGGTCTACCTATTTCGTCAAAGCCTTTCAATTTTTGATAGATTGATTCGATTGGTTTTAGGTCTACCTATTTCGACAACATGTACTAAAAGAGCTTTTTCACCAATGAAGCTTGTCAAAACAAGACTTCGCAAAAAAATGGTAGCTGAATTTCATGCTGATAACTTGGTGATACATAAAAGAGATTACAATATATATATATATATATCTTCAAAATGATTGTGGATGACTATTCGTGAAGGATCGTAAATGACAAGCATGATGGTTGGTTTTTGTATGACCAATATTTTGCACTCAATTTAAGGTAAATGATATAATTGTTATGGGCAATTGTTTGACCCTTTTGAGTTTTGTTTTTGCTGAGTAAAACAGTTGGAATGCTGGTTACTCATTTGTTAAGTCACTAGATTTTGTAAAGCTATGATAACTTTAATTACTAATTTTAGAAAAGTTATGTCTTTATTTATTCATTTTGACAACCGATTATTGGATCGATAAATATGTAATTTGTTAATTTTTTAGTTGAAATAATATAAGTGATATATTATCAGCACCCCTAATAAAAAAGTGTTGGCTCCATCCCTGAATTACTTGCTCTGATTACTTAATGAGGCATATTTTATGGCGATTTTCTCCAAATCATCCTAGTGGCTTCTCAAATGACTTTCATGATCCATTTAAATGGTAGAGACCAAGTAAGTCCTCTTGTGCTTCGTTTTCATTTAGTCCATCAGTTGATATCCCTGATTGGTTGCGAAGAAACATGCTTGGTATGGTTCGGTCTTCAAATTCTTTATTGCATCTGAAAAAAATTATTTATCGAGCATGATTTGGATGTTGAGGTTAGGCCTCTTGGTGGGAATGAGGTTATCTTTACATTCATTTCAATGATTGTGTTTAATATGGCTTTGGGTCCTTCCCCTGAGTGGATTTGTGAAGTCTTCTCAGTTTCGAGACCCTGGCAAGTTAGGGATACTCCTAGCGGTCGTTTTACTTGGCCTCGTCTATCTCATGTCCCGTAGCATATCTGGTGTCGTGAGTTTTTTATTCAGATTGCCAGCTGTTTGGAGAATTTGTCTGCATGAATGCTGAGAATGAAGATAAATCAAGATTAGATGTTGCAAAAATCCTTATCAACATTTCTATTAATGCTAATATGAAGGATGTTGTCATTGTTCAAGTTGAAACTGATTCTTTTGATATTGGTATTCTTGGGGATCTTTATCAGGATTTTATCCTTGATATTAGTAGGTTCATCTTTCGACAAGACTCTATCTGTAAGGACTGCGTCTAACTTAGAATGTCGAGTTAAGATTTTGATTTTTGATTTTAGTTTGAATCGAATTATATCTCGTAAATTGATTTTAATCGAAACGAGCGAGATAATTGAGTCGAATCGCTGCATGTCTAGAATTTACTTCGTATCAGTTATTGCGGAATGAATAAATTTACCGAAAATAAACAAATACTTGGCATGTATAGAGAAGTTGACTCATACACACTAATGATAAATGTCATCTTGGAATGACTCCTTAATACTACAAGTCAATGCAAAGCTATTGGAATAGCCACCTATAAAAGTTTAAACCGATTGACTGATATTAAATTCAACAAAACTTATCTTACAAGACTACCTTTTCGTAACTCAATTTACAAAAGTCTAGTACAAGTTTATACTCTTCCCAAAACAAAACCAATACAGTGAGAGAGGAGAATTTAAAACTTAAAAGAGAGTACAAAAATCAATATTAATCTTTGCCGGAAAAGCCACCACCACCACCGACGAACCTCCAATCGAAATCGAGGACAATTTTAAGCCCGACGAAGCTTCAAACCAACGAAATAGAACGAGTCACGAGTCTTATCTATCCGAAACGAGACGAACCGCCGTGGAAACGAGCTCTGTCGAGTTTGGCCGAAGCAAACAGAACCCGACCAAGCCAGAAACCAACGAGACAGCGCGCGCCAAGGAGAGCAAAGCCATCTTCATCGTCGTTAACGCAAGGGAGACGAGCGCCGCAGCGTCGGCGCCTCGCCGAAAACTTCAAGTAAGCTTTCTCGTCGTTTTACCTATCCAATCAAAGCAATTTTTTAATTAAAATACTTAGAATTAAATTAGGAACAACATACTAAAAGATTATGGTGAGATAACAACTTTTTGAAATCGGCCAAACGGGTGTGAATTAGGAAAACCGATAACACCATCGTATTTAGGATGACGAGAAGAGTCGACCATGGGAAAATCGCCCAAATCTGACGACAACCACCGGAGTGGCCGCCGTCAGCGGTGGCCGGACCGCCATGGAGGTCGCAGGATTCTAGGAACTTTTCGGCGTCTTCTTGGTCGGTTAGAGAGAGAGAGACGTGTGGAGTGAGAGAGAGAAATCGGTGAAAATGATTATGAACCGAAATCGATTTTTCATATATAAATATAAATTTAGGTAAATGATCATTTTAGCCTTTAGTTTTTAGACTAATTACAAAAATACCTTAAGACTACTGATTAGACAAGGGATAGTTTAGTCTTTTCTACGTGATAAAATTTGTTCAGTCGGTTCAATTCAAAATCAAACCATCCACACCTAAATTGAACCTAAATCTGACCCTATATCTTTATCCAAACCTAAACAAACCAACCTAGAGACCTTTTGAACCTAAATAATTTTAACAGAGCCTAGACTATATTAAGATGGATCAATTTATCTAAAAATTAGACTAATTTAAATCGGACTAACTTAAATGGGATAAATTGCTTTAAGAGGAGCTAGGATAATAAAGATTTTAATGACTAAATATATTAAATGGAAACCTAAACTGATATACAACCTTAAGGTATTTAAAGCGTCATTATTATCGGTATACATGATTACATACGACATTAATAATCGTCATTTCGATAGGTCGATAAATTACGACTATAATAGGAGAAGGACGAATCGAAGAGCTTATTAAGGTGAGTGTTATTTTACATTTCTCTATAAATATAGTTTTATCGTTTTATGAAATATATCTATATTACTATGCCATTGAAATTTTTGACAAATATCTCATTTTATATGATTTATTTAAATACTATGTATAGATATGTACTATAGTTTTAAAAACTGGAGATAACCTTCAGAATATATTAAAGCAATATTTTTGCTTATATATTATCCCATGCAAAATTTTGCTGATAATGGATATATCGTTAACGAACCCCATAGATTTATTTCATTCATGTACGGATGACCCATGCAGGATTCGGTTGTGTATGGACGACCCAATCCTTATAGAGTATCAGGTTCTTACGAGAACCCATGTTGAGTCCTACACAGGTGGTATGCCTGCCTAGACGTAGCCTGGAGTTTAGTCGTAGTCCTGTGTACGTGTTGGAGTACACACTGATACATAGGTGGGATACTACAGTAGCTAGTTACTACTGTTAGGAATCCCTTATTTGATTTTCACCGATGGGGTCGATGATTTGAGTAATATATCATAAACATTTCTAAAACATTTTTCAGAAACCTTTTATCGTAAATTATATTGGAAATGGATTTACGCTTCGAAAAATATCTCATAATGATTCGTGATTGTTTTTTAAAAAATTCTTTATATTTGAGATGATTTAAATATTGTTATTCGTTTCACTTGAAATACCTCACTAATCATTATAGCTTATCATTTTCAAAAATATATGCATTATAGCTTATCTTTTCCAAAAATATATATGTGTTATTTCTTTCCAGGTTAGGGTGGTGTATTCGAGAAGGGATCCTAGCGGTATTGCGCCGTGGTTACTATAGCAATAAGGTGGGCTCCACGGTATTAGGGACTCTTCCTCTCTATCTTATGATAACTATTTTATAACTAAATATTTTGTTTAAACTTCCTGCTAAAGATGGGTATGTATAAGGATGGTCATGGCTTGAATATATAAATGACTTGAATTATTATCATATGATTTATCGAAGTGAGTTGAAGAAACGGATAGTAGGCATAGCCCTCGTTCCTAGCAAGGTAGGGTCGGGTGCAGGTGCCTCACTATCGATTCTCCAGTTGCTAGCCCTCTATCCAAGGGTCCAGCCCCCTTATTCTCGAAAGACCTTCCCATTCAGGGCTCACCCTCTTCTAAGCATTCTGATAAGGGCCGTTCTGTACTTGTTTATGATTCTCCTCCTGGCAATGTAACCCTCATAGTGTCAGCTGATCTTTCTCTCCTCCCATTGAATTTTCTCCCGTCTACCTCAGTAGCCCCACTTCCAAATCCTCCTAATGAATCCTCTTCTTTTATGTCGGTAAATCTCTCGAGATCCCCAAATCCTGAACCCTTCCATACTCTTATTTCTCCTTTTATATTTGATATTTCCTCCTTCCTTCCTCAAAATTGCCCGATCTTATTGACTCAAAAATTATTTCCAGGAAAAGCTCTTCTCTTATCTACCTAACAAACACCTTATTGAAACTAGTGCATCTCAATAGGAAGCCTTCTCGCTTTAAATCCATTCCTGCTTTGGGTCCTCTTCCTCTGAGTTCTTCACCAGTTGCTTCAAGTGTAACTTATTTTGAAGCTGAATTTGACATTAATTATCGCTCTAAAATCCTTTATCTTGCGGACGCCAGTCCTCCATCTACAAACATTGAGGAAGAAGCTAAGGCATTAATCGATTTCGAGCTAAAGAATGGTTTGATCCTGAAGAATGTTTCTTATTCAGAGGCAGTTGTGATCACTACGAAAGTTCTGCACGATGACTAATCTGTCTGTTTTCTTCGGCTCAAATTGTGGCCTTTTAACTTTTTGGTTTTTGTTCTCAGTTTGTTTTCTGCCCTTTCTTTTGGTCTCTGCAAGTCTGTTTTTGTTGTTTGTTGGTTTGGTGGTGCCCCTTGTTGGTTGTGGCCATCTGTTGGGTCTCTTTGTATAAAAAAAAACAAAAACTAAAAGAAACAAATGTCAGCCTAGTATGAATGTTTTAATCTTCTACTAGTTACTATCTTCTTATATCCTCGAAGACGATGATTGAATTGACATCACCATAAGTTCTACCTTAGATTACTACACTGCACTTTTCCATGAGGATGCATTGAAATAAAAATGTAAAGGTATGAGCTGGTTCAATACTAGTACTATCACAAAGTTCATCATATAAGGATACCAATAATTGTCGTGGTGTAGATGAAATTGCTTCCACTCCCCAGAGGATGATTATACAAGTTGCTAGACTGGAAGCAAAATTCGCCTTTTATATAAAACTTTTATTTTTCCTGACCTTTGAGTAGTCTTTTGGAAAAATAGAAAAATTCTAGAATGGACATGCCTACAAGTTGCATATTCGTAGTACAAATGAAGATAGCCCCTGAGATTAATTATTGTTGGCTAAACAGCTTTATCAATCGGAAAGGAAGGAACGGAACGGAAGAAATTTAATAAATTAAATT